>NC_045637.1:60405248-60627748 GCF_009829145.1 Chiroxiphia lanceolata | reverse complement strand
CTGCAACAAAATGAAGTTTCTAGTTTTAAACGTGTTGGCAACGGCGGGGAGGATGGAGGCTGTCAGGCTCGGCGTGACACACCTCAGGAACTACGCCGATCCCTCCGGCTCCCGCGTACAAAGAAGTATAAACTACAGCCCCTGTCTCTTCCCCACCAAGGTGCTGCTCCCCCCCCCCCCCCTTTCGCCCCCCCACTCCGCCCCAAACCCCAAATCCCCCGGAGGCAGCCACCCGGGGTGTTTTAAATCTGCAGCGGGGCTGGAGGAACCGCTCCCCCCGCGGCGATGCTTCCCGGCGGGTTAACCCCTCCCCTGCCGTGCCCGCGGCTCCCCAGCGCGGGGAGGCGGAGGGTGTTACCTGCGGAGCGCCGGGGTGCCTGCTGCTTTCTCCGCGGCATTGCTGCCGCCGCCGCCGCCGCCTCGCCGCCGCCGCCGCAGAGTTTCCGCGCAGGACTCTTCTTCCGATCCCCCTCTTTTCATGCAGAAACAAATACACACGCACACACCCGCGCACGCACACACACAAATAATAATAATAAAAAAAAAAATAAAATGGGGAGGGGGGGGGAAGGGAAGGAGGGAGGGAGGGAAGGAGGGAGGGGGAGGAAGGAGAAAAGAAAGCGGATTCAACTTCTAATTCCGCCTAGGAAGAGCGAGAGGGAGGGTGGGGAGGAATGGGAGAGAGGGAGAGGAGGAGGAAGGAGGAGGGGGGGGGAGGAAGGAGAAAAAGTTTGGTCGGGTTCTCCTCTCGCCCGGTCCGGGCTCCCCCCCCGGGTCAGCTCCCGGCGCGGCGAGTGGGGTGCGCGGGGCGGGGGGGAAGGTGGGGTGTGGGATGAGGCAAGCCACAGACTGGTGACAGGGATGCCAATTTCCGCCGCCACTCCAAAAACTTGCTTAGGAAATGTTTTCATTTACAAGGTTAATTTTCCTCCCTCTCTCTCTCTCACACACTCTCTCTCTTTCTCTCTTTTAAGTTCCTTATAAGACAAAGCTCTTCAGTCCTCTCGGCAGCAGCAGCAGCAGGGAAGATGCCAGTGGAGATGTGCAAAATAAATAAGATTTGATCAGTTCAATCTGTAGCCCAAATCCATTATCTTTCTTTCGTTCCTTTTTTTCCCCCTCCTTTTCCTCTCTCCCCTTCTCCCCCTCCTTTCCTTAATCACTTCTTCGTCTTCTTCTCCTCCTTCTTCGCGGTGGAGAGCCGAGCAAGCGGCGGCGATGAGACGGTAAATTCAGTCACTCCCCCCCTCTCAGGCTTTCTCCGAGATCAAAGAGTCTCAAAGCGCAACTTTCTCGCTCGCTCGCTCGCTGGCTTGTTTCAAGCTCGTGGATTTGTGTGTTGTTGTTGCTGTTGTTGTTGGGGGGTTTTTTGTTTGTTTGGTTTTTTATTGCGTTGATAATAGTTTGTTCATTGTGCAAAAAACGAGGTCGATCCAGTCTCTCCTTCTCCTCCCAGCACTTAGTCTAAGAGCAAGGAAGCAAATCATAAAAAGGAGTAAAGCCCCCATACATACATATACACCGGATGGGAAATGTCAGTCACTCCTCCACCTTCCAAACAGTCACAGATCAAACAGTGTCACCACCGGAGAGGACTACTTTTCTCTCTTGCTCTCCCTTTTTTTTCTCTTCCACAAATCGAAGCTTCTTCTGCTACTAAATATAATGCAAACACATTTTTTTATCATGGATATTTTTTTTGGCTGATCTTGATCTGCAACAGAAGAAAAAAAAAAAGAAAAAAAAAAAACAACACACACACACAAAAAAATTTGCCAAAACCAAGAAAAGCCCCGGAGAGTGTGTGCAAAGAGGGAGGGGGGGGAGGAAGAAAAGACATTCACTGAGTGGGACAGATTAACGTGAACTGTCCCCCCCCCCGCCTTAAACTCCTGGGAGAGAAAGAGATCCACTCTCCCTCTCTTCTCTTTTCACTGAAATATAACACACATTCGGATCCCAGGGCTCTCAGACAGTCTCAACTGATAGACAGACACATCGAGCTGCTTTTCCTGCTTCAGTTTGTTACTCCTCCTCCTCTTGCCCACGTCACCCTGACAATTACAAATAGGTCTCACACAAACCCATACCTGTCAATCTTTTTAATTGCTTTGTTTTCATTTTTTTCCATTTCCCAGAGCTAAACAATATGACAAAAAAAAAAAGAAGTCTTAATACAGCACAGCATAAAAGATTCCTCATGTGAGACACGCGTTGAGGGGGTTGTTATTATAATCCACTTGCTAAAGTGCTGTGCAAGACGCATGTGCTGATTTAACTTCAGCAGAGGTCTTGTTCCAGCAAACTTAAAAAAAAGAGGCAGGCAGGAGATGATACCTCGCCGTGGCACACGTATACCCGGCACTGAATTAAAAATGATTTGTGGGAGATTACAGTTCATTCTTACTTTAAAATACCAACAGATTGCAGAGCGAGAACTGCAGCATATGAAACATGCTGCTAATACATTTTGCACAGTATGTGTCTGGGGATTTATATGACGTTAGCTGCGAGAACAGAAGGGTTCTTCCCTTTCCTTTTTTTAAGTCAAGAAAGCAAATAAAAACTACTCAGCTGATTCCTAAAAGGAAACACTTGGAACTGCAGTTTTGTTCTTTTTTGGGCAGAAGGGGATTTTTTTTTTCTTCTTAACACCGCACAATTAAGCATTGAGGAGTTTATACTGGTAGGAGGGAGTTAATTCTGGGAACTACACGCGACATCGGTGCAACATCTCTATTACATTACTTCAGTTCTACCAAGTTGGGATTGGCGGCTCCATCACATTGACTTCGGTCCCTTGACCCAGTTGATTCCCTGCGCAGGTTCCCTCACCCAAACGTAGTCTAGAGCGAGAGGTGATTTTACACATATACATATAAAGAGAAAGAAGAGGAAGGGAAAAAAAAAAACAAACCAAAACAAAAATATTTTCTAGCGGTAGCAGGGAGCGGGGGAAAACCCCTGCGACCCCAACAAAGTGACAGAGCAGCCTGTTACCCTTCCCCCGCCGGCAGGACAGCGGCGGTGGCAGCGGGAACATCTTCTCCCGTTTAAATCCCCTCCCGCGGCCGGCGCGGAGCCGCCGCCGCCGTCTCGGGGTTGATTCGTAGCACCTTGCGAGGAAGTGAAACGTTTCGCACGGAAGGGGCGGAGCGTCCGCCCGCGGGCAGCGGCTCCTCGGCGGCGGCTAATAACAACATTAGGAGATTAGCTGCAACTTCTCCGCACTTCTCTAACCTTCCCCGGCCCATAATTTACCGTGCTTTCTTCCCACTGTTTTTTTTTTTCCTTTTTTTTTTTCCCCTTTTTTCTTCCTTTTTTTTTTTTTTTTTTTTTTTTTTTGGGGCAGGAAGATAATCTCTTTTTGTAAACTAAAGAATGGGGCGCGGGGGGTAATCCGAGGCGTTTCTCTCTGTCCGTCTGTCTTCCCCCCTCCCCCCCTCCGATTTTTAAACCCGTTAGTCAGAGGCAGGGTGCAAACTAAAAGCTGCCACCACCACCTTTAGGAGGCAACTCGGCCCGCCGCACACCTGCCTCCCTGGCAGGCAAAGCAGGGAAGGGCAGGCGCAGGCAGGGCAGGCGCAGCGCCGGCGGGACGGACGGCCGCGGGAGCGGGCCGGCCTCGCTCCTCGGCAGCGCAAGCGGCGGCAGAAGAAGAGCGGCTGCTGCGGCGGGACCATCTCGCCGCCTCTGCTGCTCCTCCGGCGGCGTCTCCGTGCTGCGGAGGGGCCGGCTGGGCGGGGAGGGACAGCCTGCGGCGCGGGGGCTCTGTTTACGTACACACATAGCTGCGAGCGGGGAGTTTCTCCTGCCGGCGGGTCGTGCGAGCTGCCTGGAGGATCCCGAGCCAGAGCTCTCCCGAGCGGGGCGGGAGAGGAGAGCCGAGGCAGGGCATGAGTTTTAGCGCGAAAAGCGGCGCTTTGCTGAGCTCCCGGGCAGCGCGGTGGTGGTGGCGGCGGCAGCCCGGTCCCGCCTGGTCCTACGTCGGTGGCAGCTGGTCGCGGCCCATCCTGGACATGTCCTACTCCCGTTACTTTCTGGATTTCCAGGGCTCGTCCATCCCCAGCTCCATGAAGAAGCTGGTGGTGACTAAGCTGAGCCAAAACTTCAGGGAAGCGGTCACTCTGCAGCAGGACGCGCCCGTGCCACTCCCGGGAGACGGAGACCTTCTTGTCAGGAACAGGTGAGCCTCCCCCCGCCCTCCCCCTTCGCGCCCCGGCCCCGCGGCGGCCCCCGCCGACTTCTGGCACCTTGTGGCCTCCTCCTTCCCACAGGGTCCCTCACTTCGGAGACCGGCTCCGAAGTTGTACCAGCCGCCATCTGGCGACTGTTAATTTAATTTTATTGTTGTTGTTGTTGTTGTTGTTTTGAACGGCTGGTGCTACAGCCCGGTCGCCCTATCCACGTGCGTGAGGGTGACACTTCCTCCTCCTCTTTCCGTGGCGGAGGGGTGTGTCTGTCTGTCTGTCTGTGTGCGCTGCTCCCGGCGTGCGCCTGCCCGAAGGAAGAGAAACACCCCAGGGCCCCTTTGCCGGGGGGGGTGGGGCGGCGGGAGAAGAGGCAAGTTCTACGTTCGGTGAGCGCCGAGGAGGGAGGGAGACGCCGGGAAGCGCTCGCAGAGCCCCTCCCAGGCCTCTGCCCGGGCTCGTTACACGAACATAGTGCCCGGGGCGCGAGCGCGTCCCCATCGCACCCACACAGTCCCACCGAGGACTGACGCGCAGTGCCCCGGCACCGCCGTGTGTGCGGGACCGCACCAGCCGCTCTTGCCTCGGCGCTGCCCCGCACGCCGCTCTCCTCTGCCCCCGCCCCATCCATCTATCCACCCATCCCGCCGTGACTCACCGGGGAGGCCGAGGGCCGGGCCCGGCGCCACCCCCGTCCCTGCGCGCCAAAGGCGGGAGGGGGCAGGGCGGCCCTCGGCCTCCCTCGGCGGGGACGAGAGCCCGCGGTTGTTCGCGGCTTTCGGAGTGGAGCTGGGTAGGGGAAAGGGTGAGGAGGTGACATTTTTGCTTAGCGTAACGCGCCGTAAATCCCACGCCCGGCACGGTGGCCAGCTCGCCGTGAAATGAAGACTCCTGAGGACAAAACGTGCCTTCCCGCAGCTGGCTCCATAAAAAACCCGCTCGTTCTCGGTGGCTCCTTCCTAGACGCCGTGGTACCTTGCACTAAAACTAAGCTTTTTAAGGTCGTGAGGTTTCTCTGCTCACGAGGGGAAGCTGAAACTCTGGGAACTTTGGAGCAGACTGCGTGGCTGGCACTGGAGAGAATAGCACTCTAAGGTTCTTGTCAAGCAAGGAAATCGTGGTAACACATAGTTTGCCATGCTCTCCGTGGGAGCTTAAAGATTAGAGAAGCACTAAGTTGCCTTGAGAACAATGCTGCAAGTTATATGAAGGCAGCGTGTGACACCGTGTGCATGTGTAACATACATTTATGTGTCCATATGTAACATATAAATACACATAAAGAGGGGGCAAGAAGAAAGAAGAGCAGAGACTCCTCCAGGAGCTCAAAAGAAAGCTGCTGTGGCACTTTAATCCAATGCTGACATTTCCCACTAGGATTTCTGAGACTAAAATTCCCTCCAAACCTCAAAGTCTAAAACATTGTGTTGCTGCATCCACTAATGACCGTGGAACAGTAATGGCATGAAACAGCCATCCAGCTGGAGTTAAATTCCTTTTTGTGGAAGAGGTCGAAAGACTTGAGATACAAGTAGCAAGTTTCGCGTAATGCAAGGGAGAGTGGCATCCTTGTTTCTCAAATCCCCTCCCCTCAACATATGCATTTAGAGTCTTTCTCATCCCTCCCCCGCCCTCCTGTAAATTTTTAAAAAAATTATTTTTTTTAATATGTAGTTTCCACTGTAACTCTTCCCTTCTCCTTGTCCTCCCTCCCTTTGTTGGGTGGGCTCCCTGGGTGCCTGTGGGATGTGCACACCTCGAGATAAAAGGGCTTATACCAGACTAAAGGCTGGAGCTGGTCCACAGATTCAGGCTGGCAATTACTGGGTTTTAACACATCAGCCTGTTACACACATGTTCTCGTAGTGGCACACATGCATGAGTGAGGATGGAGGGGAGGGAGAGGTGAACAATGAAGTCTGTGTTTAGAGTTCTTACATTTTGTATTATTTGTGTAATTTCTTCTCTATTTACTATTATTTTCTGGAGAATATCACAGAAGACACAGGATCACATTACTGTAAGACATTTAGGGAAGCTGCAGCAGGAAGCGAGTTCTGAATGCTTCCCCCTCTCTTGTCATTCTGGGGAAGGATTATCTCATCCTAGAAGGATGAGTCCCTGACTCTAGTTAGTGTAAAAAAAGAGAAACAAACAAAAAAACCCAAGCCCTAAACACAGCTATAGATTTTCTAATAGGTAGAAGCATACAATTAAAAACAAAACAATAAAGGACTTTGAGTTCCAGGAGGGCATTTTTTGTATTTATTCATTTTAGTCCCAGTCACGCCCATGAATAGTATTAATTGCTTTGAGCTTTTCATGCAAAACAATCCTCATTCACCACAATAAAATCTGGTTTGGGATTTATGGGAATGGGAAATTAAAATCTGTGTATAGATAGATATTTTAAAATAAGAGGCAGTTAGGGGGAACTTTCTTATCTGTTAGACAACTGTGCCAGCAACCCTTACTTCTTTTTTATACAGAAAAAAAACAATTCATCTTTTAAACAAAAATCCTTCAAAACTAGAAATCAGTTAAGGCAATTTTTTTTTACTTTGTTTCTATGTAGGAGAGGAAGAGGAGGGGAAAAGGTGGTAAAAAGATCGTTAATGAAGCCATTTAAGTTTCTTATGTCCGTTTGTCCTGTTTTTGGGGAGGAAGCGGGGTGAGGGCAGGTGTGGAAGCAAGGCTTCTCTATTTTATTGCAGAAGGACCCAAAGGCTGTGAAGATTTGGTCCTTCTTAAAGTTGTTGGGGGATTTTCGAGATTTTCTTGAGGAAGTGACATATTTCCAAAATAACTGTTAAGGATTTACTGTCTGCCTGGAAGATGGAAACAAAGTTTATAGGAAAGGGAGTAAAAGGGGTTGGGAAAGTTTTTTTGAACCAGGGGACTAATGGATCACAGTGGGAAAAGTGGAGGACTATTCCTGCTGAGTGTTTGGTTTAAGTAATGTTTTTCTTGCATAGTACTGGTTTGGATGACTTTGTTTTGTCTGTGCTTAAGGCTGTGGTGCTGGTTTTCAGTGTCTCGTGCTTTGTTGTGGTACTAAAAGCAGCATTTCCTCCCCTCGGCAGTGTCCTCCTGTTTTCTGTAATAAACAGTACGAGGGGGTTCAACACTGTTGAGTATAAATAAAACGGGTGACTCAATGTGTGTAATAATTTTTAAAAAAGCCAATCTCAAGCTTTTTTCGCCCCCCCTTCAGGTTTGCATCTTGAGATGTGAGAAGCAAACCTCAATTAGAAACTTCAAAAGAATAGATTTAAAGGTAGAAAGTAAATCGAGGCAATATAAAAGGTCTTAAAACCCACCAGCACCCCAAGTAGTCATTACTTCTGTGCTTTCTCCTTTCCTCAATCTCAGAAGTTAGTAGACTGATTTTCAAGTTGTAATTCGTGCTTTTTGCTACTTTTAAAAGCAAAGTAATCTAAGAAACTGCAGGCACATCCTACCCACCTCACTTCTGTCAGCTGGAATGACAGGGCAGATTAGACACTATGTTTTAATCCAGACCTTGTGTACGATCGTTTTAATGTGCAAGGAATCTAAGAGACTAAACAATCTTGAAGAAAAAAAAAAAAAAGGCGGGGAAAAAACAAGCAGCCCATACAATGCGAACAGGAGTTTTGGGTTTGCACACAATAAAAAGGAGGTTAAAAAAAGTGGGGGGGGAGGGAGGGCTGGACGGCAGGCTGTGTTGATTAATAATGATGAACCCAGGAGCCCAGGGAGGATCATTTCCCGTGGCCCAGCCGCCCCGCAGAGACGGGGAGGGCGCGGGTGCGTGTACACGCGTGTCTCTGTGTGTGCGTGTGTCTGTGTGTGTGTGCAGGGGGCTGGGCGGGCGGCGGGGACGAGCCCCCCGCGCAGCGGGGCAGCGCACACGGCTTTGTCTGCCCCAGCCTCCTGCCAGAGCGGGCAGCGGCGGGCACGGCCGCCCCCCTCCCCGGGCGCCCCGCATCCCCTGCCCACCTCTGCGGAAAGCTCCGCATCCCTTGCCCGGCGCGGCCGGGCAGCACCAAGTTGGGCGCCGCGGCCCCTGCAGCCGCACGCACAAGTTGCGGTGCGGCCCGGGCGGGGACGGGTTCGCATCCTCCCCGGCTGCAGAACAAAAGCAGCGGTGCGTGTGCTCGAGCCCTGCTCGGCAGGCGCCTGACCCCCGCACGACTCGCCCCTTCCCCGCACTCAAAGTTTTTGTCCTCAGAGGGTTGTTCTACCTGTCTTTATGCTGTCCTCGCTGCCCCGCAGCGCCGGGGAGAGGAAGCTCCTGGAGAGACGGGGGCTTGTTACTCCTAGTGCTGCGCTGCCTGCCCTTCTCGGGGGTGCCCTGCCCCAGCCGAGGGCACGGCTGCTCCGCACCCTTCCAAGGCGGACGAGCGCCGGGAGCGTGGGGAAGGAGGCTGAGCCCAGCGGGGAGCCAGGACCTGCCTGGCGGGTCGGGCCGGGGGCAGTGAGCGCCCCGGGGGTGGCCTCGAAGCTACCGAGAGCCCCGGCTGGGCGAAGCGATGAGGCCGGAGAGGGGGCGAGCACAGCTCCCCACCGACCCCTCACCCTCTGCAGAAACTGGGGTGTATGGGCGGGAGGAGGCCGGGGCAACGCCGACACGTCTCGCCTCGGTGCTCCAAGCCCTTCTGCCAGGCGCCCGAGGGACACGGTTTGCCTGGGAAGCTGCAACTCCGTTACCAATTTTTATACATCTTTTAGCAGTCCTGTATGGAAGTCGCCTCACAGCAGGATAATAGAAGATTTTTTTGTATCTACGAACAAGACGTAGGCATTTTTTGTTGCGAGTGAGTTGAAGGCAGGATTACCAAGAGCAACAGTCGCTTTCACCTATTTTATTGCGTGGATATGTTTACGCGTACGTGTCTTTTTACATATAACGTTGGTGAAAGTTTGAAGCTCCCCACGCTGTAAAGAATGAAGGAAATCAAAAGGAGCAAAGCGGTTTTAGTTCTCCTCGCTCTGTGTGCAAGCAATTTAAAACTACATACACGTATGATCTGAGCTTGTTGCTAACTGCAACAATTAAAAGTGCACTGTTTGCCTACTTCTGCAGCTTTTACATGGTGTCAAGTACACCTTTCGAGTTGTCACATCCACATGTAGTAATAGTTCTGGCGTTGTTGTTACATGTGTTTCTTTTCTACATTTTCCAGTTAACAGAACCTTCCCCCACCTTCCCTTGCCTGTGTAAAGATATTGTTACTTAAAAAACTCCAAACTTCAAGATTCTTTGCATTTAAACTAGATCATAACTTTGTTTTTATCATTATCTCTTAGTGCTTAATCAAGTTGTGAGAATGTCACTATCTTTCTATTAAAAAAAAAATGCCATGCATTTTCACCTGTTAGAGGTCAGTAGGACTTGATATTCAGTTTTAAAATTTTAGTCCTTCTGTGCAAGGTTGTTTTGATGTGTTGCAAGTAATTTATATAAAGAAAAATATTTTAACGTTGACATTAGCTACATCAAAAGGCAAATTTGCTGTAGTGACTCCATCAATTAAAAAGTACTTGCCTACAGTAACATGACCTTGCAAATGACATCGATAGTTAATATGATCATTAGTCATTAACAGTATTATTATATTCAAAAATGTAAATTTGTTGCCAGAATCCACATATTTACCGCTCTACATGTTTTATTCTTCAGTGCTTTCACATCTTGTATAAAGTGGTCTATTCATTTTCATCCTTTAATCTTTTACAGAATTATTTTTAACTTGCTTAGCTTGGTCAAATGGACCTAAGGAAAATAAAAGGGATTTTTTTTGTTTTGTTTTAGGTTTCTGTTTTGGGACTTTTTTGTTTAGAAAATACTCTATAATTCTAGAGTAACAGAATGTAAACTATAGGAGTCTGGTAAAAGTAGTCTCTGGAGTGTACTCATTTTTTCAAATATACCAGTAATCAGAAAAAATTTGGTATTTTTCCCAGAAATTTAAATTGAAGGTTGAACTTGGTAAGGAGTAAATCTCGTTAATACATTTTTGTTTTCTTCTAGATTTGTCGGCATTAATGCATCTGACATAAACTACTCAGCTGGTCGATATGATGCGTCAGTTAAACCCCCATTTGATATAGGTTTTGAAGGTGTCGGTGATGTGGTAGCGTTAGGACTCAGTGCTAGTGCAGATTATACAGTGGGTCAAGCTGTGGCCTACGTGAAAGCAGGTTCCTTTGCTGAATACACGGTTGTGCCTGCCAGACATGCAGTTCCTCTACCCTCAGTGAAACCCGAGTTTCTTACTTTAATGGTAAGTGGCGCTACTGCATACCTCAGTTTGAAAGAGCTGGGAAACCTGTCTGAAGGCAAGAAGGTTCTGGTGACAGCAGCAGCTGGAGGAACGGGCCAGTTTGCTGTGCAGCTTGCAAAGAAGGCAAAATGCCATGTAATTGGAACCTGCTCCAGTGATGAAAAGGGTGGTTTTCTGAAATCCATTGGCTGTGACCGTACGATCAACTATAAAACCGAAAATGTCGAATCTGTGCTTAGGAAGGACTACCCCGAAGGTGTGGATGTCGTGTATGAATCCGTTGGGGGAAAGATGTTTGACTTGGCTCTCAATTCCTTGGCTATCAAAGGGCGACTGATAGTTATTGGGTTTATCACTGGCTACCAAAACCCCACTGGCCTCCAGCCCATTAAAGCAGAGTTGTTGCCAGCAAAACTGTTGAAGAAGTCTGCCAGCGTCCAGGGTTTCTTCTTGAACCATTACCTTTCTGAATACGAAATGGCTCTGAAGCATTTGCTCGAGATGTATGAAAGAGGAGACCTGGTTTGTGAGGTGGACTTTGGAGACATGTCTCCAGAGGGCAAGTTCACTGGCTTGGAGTCTGTATTCCGTGCTGTAGATTACATGTACATGGGAAAAAACATTGGAAAAATTGTAGTTGAATTACCTCACTCTGTCAACAGTAAGCTGTAAAAACAGAACAATGATATAAATCAGAAGAGAGAAAATGGGCACTTCATGCCCCAGATTTACTAGAAACAATTTCTTTTTTTAAGCTTAGTAATGGATATTATATTAAAAAACAGCACTAAGGTGTTAATAAAAAAGGGTGGGTTTGGGGTTTTTTGAGTTTTTTTCCTATAAGTGTTTAAATCAGTGGCTGTAGCAC
The DNA here is from genome assembly GCF_009829145.1 of Chiroxiphia lanceolata. Lineage (NCBI taxonomy): Eukaryota > Metazoa > Chordata > Aves > Passeriformes > Pipridae > Chiroxiphia > Chiroxiphia lanceolata. The sequence continues at coordinate 60,616,421 of NC_045637.1, read as the reverse complement.
GGACTTAATGGGCCCGTGTTTGATTCTGTCACTTCGGTTAGCGTGAAACAAGAACATTGTTCTTGACAGAATAAGTCTTGATGCAGAGGCAGATTTAGTCTGTCAGCCTGATTTGATAAGACTTCATATATAGTTCAGCTCAGAAAAAAAATCTTCTGGCAATTTTGATTCCCTGATTTAAAAATAAAATTGTTAGAACAAGACTAAATAAAGAGTTGTATCTTTGGGTTGCTCTGTTAATGTCTTGAAGTTTCTGGGAAAAAAAATGCTCCTGATTTTTTGTCACAAACGTGATAATCATAACTCAGTTACATCATGGATCATAGTAATATTCCTCGACTGGTTATACAAGGGAAATTTATCCTCCAATGCTGACATGTCAGTGATGTTAAGCAACTTGACTTTTTTTTTTTTAAATCATGTCTTTCATAACTATAAACAACTGTGCAATTTTCTTTCAAATCTTTAACTACAAGTTGCAACATAGTCTCATTTTCTTGCTTGTTAATTTTCTACTGCTGCTGTTTACTGTCCAGTCTCTCATTTAGTCAGTATTGAAAAGTTGTTCGAGCAAGATTTTGAGCCATGTTCGTGTGTGTTCAGGTCCTGTATATTTTTGAAGATTAAATAAAGTTTTAAAAGCTATTTAACTGTTCCTGGCATTTATTCATATTTATGTGTTTCTTGCTCACTAGCTCTTTTGTAGGTATTCTCCATTCTGTAGAGTTCTTTGACTGCTCATTTTTTAAGTGACTTCTCATAACCAGGCAACTACTTCTACTTTTACCAAGTATTGCTTCTGCAGAAGCCCTTTTACAAACAGCAAGACCATTTTAAATCGGTACAGGTACCGATGCTCAGACATAGATTATCTAGTGGGTGAAGTTAAAAGGTTTTGTAAAGTTTTGAAAATTCTTCCTCACTTAATAGATATTATTAATGATATATACAGTGGGAATTCCAGCTTGAAGCATAATATTTTCCAGAACAATAAAATACTGAAACTACTTGCTCCACATCTTTTTTCCATAGGAAATGTTTAAAATCTTAAAGGCCAATTTTACCACATCTTTTGAAATTATATTCGTTTGGTGGGGAGATGAAAATTTCCTAAGATCATACACCTCGTAATAAACATAATGACAGACTGATAATGTCTAGGGCTTGAAGGAAAAAAACCCGGGTAAACTTAATTTTAGAGCATTATTCACACATTTTTAAAAGTAACATACGAAAACATGTATTTTATTCAGCAGTACAGGAAGTAGAAAAAGTATTTCTAATTTTGATTTAGCACATTTTTACTGTAATTTTTTATTATTATGTAATTCATCATAAGGAATTGTGTACAATGGACAATTGTCCCTTTTTGGTGTCATGCCTGACTACTAGGTTTAGTCTCGCTTTGGTAGATTTTGGGGAAGGGCAAAATGGCTTGAGTCTTTGTTACCATTTCTCTTTTATGCAAGGTAAACATGAAACCACTACGATTTTTGTTTTCACCAAGATCTGCTGTTGGAAGCATACTTCCTCTTTCATCTCTGATATTATAGATATTGTGTTGGGTTTGTTTATTGGCCTTCCAACTGGATACTAGAAAGATGCAAACACTCAAGTATTATACAAGATAAAAGCATGCAAAGTTCTCACTATTTTATTTCTAGGCACATGGTGTCTTTTCTTGTTCAGAGGCAAGGCAATGTCCTTGGTCAATAAAGGCATCTTTAAAAAATGTATTTTGGAATATACTATGGCAAAATAAAAAGAATAAAATTGGTTACATCTGTGATGCATGCAGAAGAGTAGCATGGGTAACAATTTTTCAGATTAAATTTCTGCAGTAAAATGCCAAAATCCATCCAAGTTCCCCAATTTTCGGATGTATTGGTCACTGTCAGTTCAATAGATTTAATGTTTTTGAAGCAGTGAATTCCATATGTTTTTGTCACAAAAAATTATTCTTGTAACAGGATTCTGTTTGGACTTACAACATTCTACTTTCTTTTTAATATGTTACTTCATATATAACATTGCGTAATGCAACTGCCCTAGGCTCTTTCACTGATCAAAATAAGGGAAAAGAGGAACCTCTGGAAGTTTCACACATATCTATTCCAGATATGACATGTTATTAGTTTTAATTTTGGCTTCAGGATTATTGTTTAGCACTTTCATATTGATCACAGGTTAATAAAAGTTTTATGTTTGCTAGATGCACAGCTTGTTTGGCCAGTGTACAAATTTCATAGCCCTTTTGGTGTTTGGGTTAGGCTTTGGTCATTGGGCTTGTCCTTTTCATCAAATGTCTATGTTAAGCTGAAGGAGTAGCTCAGGATAAATGTGATTGCTCTTCCATGAATGAATCTTGAATGAAGAAGTAATTTTTGGTTTTAAAGATATGATTTCTATCCCTTAAATTGCTGAAAGAGAGCATTATTGATAGAGAGGGGGTGAAAAGTATTTCTGAAACACGCAGATAAAGCTTTTCTGATGAGTTTCACTATAAATTTGGGGTTGCAGGAAGGAAAGAAAAAAATGAACCAACTTCTCTTTATTTAAAAGTATATTCTACAAACTTACAGTTATGGGAGCAGGGCTGACTTTGAATAAGTAAGCTATGATGGATTTAAATAATGTTTAAATATTAGATGGCTAGGAAAATGTATATGGCATGCACACACTGAGAGGTTTAAATGATGATAGGACATTCAACATACAAGGAAAAGAAATACTGTAGCGTCACAGCAAGGGATTAATAACAATACACTTAATATGCTTGCAAAAAAGGTGTATTAAAAGCTGTGTGCACAGTGGGGACTTAAATGATTAAAAATAATAATACATTTGCCTTGGAAGTACTAAGTATACTATATGTAGAGAGCAGGGATTTAAATAATAATACTATTAATAATAGCAGCTCATTGAGATGTGGTTGCTAGCACTACATCCTAATTTTACCTTTCTAAATGAATTTGCTACAGAGGAATCTGGCATTGTTTGCAAAGGCTAATAACCAAATTTCCCTTCCCTACACACATATGCTTCCATGAAAAAACAACAAAGAACTAGGTGAAGAGCTGGCTTTTTTCCTGAGTCTGTCACATGTGTGCATACGCACGCGCACACGGACACACGCGTACTCACTCGCTCTCTCCTGGCCTGCAACCCTCAGCACATTTTACAGATATGCTTCCTACTTAATTGCTATGCTGGAATCTCCTAATACCTTTTTGAATTAAGTTAGGTTTCTACCAAGCAATAGTTTACCATGTGTTTGTTCGTGTACGTGGGTGTGTGTGTATACATACAGGTAATGTATATGTTTAATAAGTGGATACGAATAACTGCTGTGTCATGTAAATACAAATAATTACACTCTCTAGAGGAAAAGTTTGCAGTAGTGTTTGCAGAGATTATAGATATTCCTACTTCTGTCTGAGGAGTAAAGAAATTTCTCTGCTGAATGGCTGTTAGTATCTATTTTACAAGATTTACTCATTTTCAGGTACCTAATGTAGCTGCTAGCATGCATGCACGACAATACAATTTATATGGTAAATGGAACCAAATAATGGCTTCACTGAATGTTATGGCTGCACTGAAGGGAAATGTCACGGTAAATAGCTGCCAAATTATGGATCATGCCGAAGTGTCACAACTGCACTAAAGACAAATAGCACTAGAGGCTATTGCCACTGTGACGCTTTTGAGTTATGAAGAAGAGGAGCAGCCTGATGTGAGCCTCTTTGTGTCCTCATTATAGCAAAGGGTTACTGGTGCAGTGTACAAGAAAACCTAGTCCTACGTGGTGACTAGTTATTAATCTGTTCTTTTTGAATCTAACAGCTGTAGCAAAACAGAAAATCTTTTCCTTGCTTTATGAATACATATAAACACATACAAACAAAGAAAAACCTGCAGGTTTTATGAATGTAAATGTGTACAGGAAATGACTGGTAATGGAAAAATGTTGTAATAAAATAATCTAATCAAAGAATATTATTAAATTTAATATCGTATGTGTCTGAAAGCTTTAGTTGCTTCTTATGCAGATAAATGTGTGAAATATAAGCAATAATGCACTTTCTCTCTTTGTAAAGACTTGAGTAGTAAGGACATTACCAACTAAATTGCTTCTTCTAAACTGAAGTGTGTCCCGGTTTCTTTCATTTTAATGGCAGGGTAATAAAGATGAAAGACTAACATTTTAACTGATGGATCCCTTAAGCTACAGAATAGAAATTTATTGTGTTTTGAGGGGATATGCTAAATCCTGAAATGTGGAAAAAAGCAGGGAAATCCCAGGTAAAAGAAAAGCAAAGTAACCTTTTTTTTTTCATCACTATTATTATGATGACATACTTTTATGAATTGAAAACTACATACTGCTCTTACTTAAGCTGAGAAAACAGTACTGGTCTTTCTTTTGAGAAAAAAAATATGGGGGGAGTTATTTGGAAGGGGGGAAAAAAAGATTTGGAAATGGAGGGACATCACTCAGCAAGTGATCCCTTCTTTCTACAGTCACTTTTCAAACCCCGCTTGCAGTGTTCAGGGAAGTGAGTTGGATGCTCTGCACACTATTGTACACACCACAAACGTACCATCCGTAACACAGCACAATTGTCAGTTGCTGTTTTACAGAGGGGCCAGAGCTGAACAATCATGGTGGATAAATTACTATTCTATTCTACAGCAAGTGGCTTTCCTACCATGTGAAGCTTAAGGTCATTGGCAGGGCAACGAGGGGGAAGCTTATATATTAGTTAAAACTAATGCACTAAGAGTGTTCAGATAGAGGAACTATACCAATTAATTAAAGGTAGATTTGTTCTTCAAGGGGGGGTGATGACTTGAAGACTTATTGTACCAAGAGATATGCATGTATATGTATGTGTACTGCTTTCTTACTACTCCACTTCTTGCTACAATAATCCTAGGGGGTTTTTTTCCTTTTTTTTTTCTTTAATATCTGCATTAAAGCCTTCATTATTCATCATTGCAGGAATCCAGACTTCAGAAATAAGAAAATATTCTCAAAAGATTTTCAAACTTTATTAATACATTCTGCTTACAATTTTTACAGTGTAGTCTAAGGGGGGAGGGGAAGAAAAACCTGTCAAAAATTAGGTAGAACATCCTTGAATGGCAATTAGCATGCCCAGAATTTATTTTATGTGCAGCGCAGTTGCAAGTAGCTGCTTCTTATTAAATGAAAATCTTGTATTATGTACTTCAGGAACATTCCAGCTAATGAGTATGTAATATCCTTAGTGTAACACAGAACTTCTTTTTGTGTTCACAACCACAAAATGCTGGAAACTTGACAAATGATATCATTTAAGACAGATGCCTGCCTTAGGGACCTGTTTTTTGGCTTCCTGTTTCTGGTTTCTATTTCAATAACATTTGTAATTGCCACAGGATCTGTACCTGTATAGTGTTTTAACCCCTTCACATATACCCCATTGCATTAACTCCTTCAGTAGGTACTCAAGAATAAAATATTTTTTCTTTTTCCTCCCTGGCTGGTGCATTCTTCCTGCCTCTCAGAAGGACAGATATACACATAAATAAAATCTGGATCCTATTAGATCAGATGAAATGGTAACCTCAGAGGGGGTAAACACTTACTGCACTTGCTGTGTTTTACTAGTACAAAAGTACATCTAGACCAGGCCCAAGGCAAAACCCAAGAAACTGTGAGGTACAACCTGCTGATTATCAGAAAGAGACAACAGGATTATATGTACATGGTCTAGGCACATGATGGCTTGATCTCAGTTATAATTTCCAATGTGTATCTCCCCCCCTTAAACTCACATTCTTTACTTAGGTTATAGGGCAGGAGGATTTTTGACATCACTTCAATTGATGCTGGTTATAAGGGGCATTTGGGCGGTGCTGATTCAACAGGAGTTGCTGTGCCTCCAGCAGAGCCTGCTTCATGTAAAACCCTTATCACAGGACAAGAGCAGTTTTCAGCTCCTGAGGCACTCAGCACAGATCCTAGCAGACTGCAAGAAACCTTCCTGCAATCCATAACAGCCCAGAGGTTTTGGTGGTGGTTTATAGCATGTTCTCTCTCTGGCTTTTTTTTGTAGGTCTTCAAAAAAACTTTACAAATGGGCTGTGTACGAGAAGCTTACGTGAGTCTACATAGGGAATTTTCACTGGGAAGCTTCACTGAATCCTGCACGTTGCTGTAATAAATAAAGGCTTAGAAAGAGGATGAGCTCTTGGCACCTATTCTGCAGGTGAGACTTTCCTACTTGTCATAAGCAGTTAGGTCTCCTGGACTCAAAGTGTTTTCTGATGTCATTTTGAAGCAAAAACTCTGCATTCAAGCCTTCTGTCATAGGACACGTAGATTCATTGCACCTGTACTCTTAAGACAAGTTTACCCCATGAAGTGTTGAACAACCTTATCTTTCTTCAGAACTGAGGCTGATGTCTCTAAAAACCTCAAGAAATGTCTCTTTACTGCAAGACCAGACAGCACATCATAAAAACCTACCCTTCGGGCTTTCTTTAAGAGAAGGAGGGGGAAGTCTTTCTGTTCTGTCACAAGAGGGAGGTCAAAACGACCAAGCAAGTGCCAGACCAAGTCACTTCTGCTGTTCTAGGGTTCATTTTCAGAGAAAGTAGGCAGGCACACAAATCTCATTATGCGTTACGAGGATCTGTGCACAGGCTTCTTGTGCACTGTCTTAAAACCATACCCCTAAGGGACTCAATCACAAAGGGAATAGAAGGAAAGGAAATTTGTATATTTTCTGGAAGCACTAAGACTTGACATGCAGCACAGTTCTGGCTGATTACAGCATGCCTCAGGTGAGCTGGAAGGCACAAGGCCGTCAGCCAAGTGATTTCAACCACCCAGGAAAGAGAACTCCACAGAAATGCATTGTGTGGCATGTCTGATTGCTACAAAGAAAAACACTCCAACTTTATTCACAGTGGCATGGCATTATTGGCATGACTGTTCCTGGCAGCCTATCAGAAAGTTTTATTTGCATCCAGAGTTTTGAAAGCCATTTCATAACATTAAACCAGAATAATGCCCGGCTTATTTGCCCCTTGACACCTATGTGTAATCCCTCATTGAAGCCCTAATGAGGGGTTGTCCTTGAATTGTGTTACTTTCAAAATAACCCCTGCATACAGGCAGCCTAATGTACCTTTCCTCCCTGCATAGGGTGTGGCAAGAGTAGCCAGATGAAAGTGGATAAAATACGTTATTTTATTGTATCCTCAGTAATCAAGATGCAGAGTCAGTTACTGGATCATTTGACTTCTTCCTGAGCTGGGAAACCTCAATCTACTATCACAAGTGCCTACAAATAAGAGAGATATTGAGTTGGTTTCCTCTCCAGGGAATGTAAATGAGGAACAAGAATAACACTCTTGAAACAGTGTAAAAACAGTCTCGAGAACCTGGCTCTTAGTTCTGTGTGTATGTTCATCCTGCTGGAAAAAGCAGTTCTAACAGACCTACCTAAGCTCAAGTTGTAGTGAAATTTCCCAGGGCCTCCAGATAACTCCCAAAGTCTTGGGAGATTCTATGTTCGTAGTCAATGATGTTGTAAGAGCTATGGTGGCAATGGCATCAGCTTTGCAATTTCTGATGGTGGCTGGCAGCAAAGCAAGCCTTGCTCCAGAGAAACTGCTAAAGAGGCAACTCTCCTGTTCTCAGGTATTATTCTTCTCTAAACGAATAGGACTATGAAGGACAGATTATTGTCCATCCTAGTTTAAAAAAACAGCTCTTCCCCTCACTCCCATAAGTCACAAGCCTGACTTACTTGATAGATATTTTTTCCCTTTTCTTCTCCCTCTTTCTGTCTGCCTCCCTCTCTACTCCCAGTAAAAAAAATGAGGGGTGAAATAATCATAGAGGGGAAGGCTGCTGAAAATGTTTCAGGCTTTCCTCTGTCTTTTCAGGGGAGTAGGTCAAGTATCCTTGCCCTGTAACGTGGAAACCTAACAAAGCACGCAGTTTTGCCTATAGGCTCTGCAACAAAATTTGACTAGATTTATGGCAAATGTATCCAGTTTTCATTTTACCACAGAAACAGACATAACTTTTTTTTTTTTAATGTACGAAATCTTTTCTAGCTACATAGGGGGAAAACCCCCAAAACAACCCACCGAGGATTCTTTCGACCTATGTGATTTAATTTGCAGTGTCTTTCATTCTGTTACTGGTACAAGTTATTGTGGCAACTTCTATTTCATTTCTGTCTTTTTTGTTTGTGAAAAGCTGACATGTTCAGCAGTCACAAAACACACATCATGGTGTGAAGAGTAAAGAGCCAAATATTCCTCCTTTTCCGCAAAGTTGAAATTGTAGCAGTACAAAACAGTTCAGCAGGGGTTCACATGGGATGAACCAGAATCCTAAAAAGTGAGTGGCAGGCTGTGGATAAAAAAATGCTGTAGAGACAAGGGTTGTATCTAGCAGGGGCAAAAAAATGTTTGGATAGTGGTGTGCTCAGGTGACTGGAGGAAAGCCAGAGTTTGTTCTTCACCTCAGATGAGTTCAACAAGTAGCAACAGGCTTTTCCCCCCGATGTAAATCAGATACAGTCCTAAATCTAACACAAGTGCTTCACAAATATACTGCTGTGAGCATTATTGCCAGTGTCCTTGCTTTCTAGACTATTTTCTTCCACCTTCCTGGCATTATATCGCATTTTCAATTAATTAGAGACAAATACAAGGTGGGAAGATGATTGCTTCCAGAAATAGTCAGAACTTTACCAGTCATATATAAATGGCAGCAGTACCTCTTAATGTTTTCAGTAAACAAAATGTTAATGGGGCTGGTGGGGAATGAACATGGTCATTCAGGCTTAGATTTTGTTGAAGCTTCCCAGCATAATTTTGGCAGAGTACAACTGACATCCCTGCTTATCCAAATGATGGAAAAGTTTCTTAGTCCTTGAAAACTAGCTATACTGTACCAGAGGGAATACAGAAAAAGGTACTGTTCCAGTGCTTTCCTGTCTGCCACACAGTAAGTCAAAAGGTTGAACAGCCCCCGGTTCTTACACTTGTACATCAGGCAACATGCACGAAGGTCTGAAAACAAGCATATTTGCACTAAGTACCAGTGTCACTCCAAGAATATACAATTTCGGAGTGTTGTGAGTTAATTAATCTCTTTCTTCAATACTGTATTTAGAAAACACCACCAACCCTAACATGCAGTTGTCCCAGGTTGCCCTGGTTCTGTGCCTGGCAGGCTGACTTTGCTCTGAAGTGCGCCAGCTCTCCATACCTTGTATATTTTAATGCCGACACTGATCTTCAATCAGCCTTGCTCTGGCCTTCCAGTGAAAATACGCCAAAATGTCATAGGTTTCCAAATGAAATGCAAATACTGAACTTTCTGAAATTTACTGATAGTATTTTACTCCTTTACTGCATCTGAGCTGTACCAATGAGGCACAACGGAAGCAAGGGTTTAAGATTTCTGACAGCAAAGGTCTTTGCACTTGCCACTCCACATGTGTCTCAGCTGGATGGTCTGTGACACCTTGATGGTCTTAAAGGTCTTTTCCAACCTAAATGATTCTACAGTTCTACGTCCCATGAAGAATATGAGTTGTCTGCTTGCTTGCTCACTCAGCATAATGAAAAGAAGCAATGAAATACTCAAAGTCAGGTCAGACTACCTTTTGTCATACGTAACTGTTATTACACAGATGTCACAGCAGCAGGTGCAAAATAAATACCTGGATAATGGAAGCCATTTGCTTTGCCTTAAGCCACAGGCATCAGGTCTGATTTACTTGTAGCTGGCAGCTAGAGAGCATGGGAGAGCCAGGTCCCTATAGCCAGGCTCAGCTTTACATGCCCAGAGGTTGGAAAAGATAGCCACAGTGGAAGCTGCTCTGGAGGAGATTGTCTTATTTTTCTCCTTCCCATGTTCCCTACTATTCTGCCAGAGCAGGGAGGTATAGCAGAGCCATGAATCTATGCTTACACACTGCCCTTTCATCATTTGGACTTCGTTGGATGTACACAATCTGGAGCAGTCTTTGCTCAAGGCAAACAAAGTAAAGGAGGAGGTGACATTTCAGTCTTTCATTGCAGAGTCATTCAGGTCACTTGCTGAAATTATAGACACCAGCTCCAGCAATGTTAACAGCCAACTTCAGATTATTAACCATCCTTTGGATAGCAGTACATTTATGGTGCCAGCGCGTGGAGAATTCCTCCAAATTACAGGGTGTCCTAACACAGCCGGTCAAACCACATGGACCTCTAGATGCAGTAAGCAGTGTAATTAAGTCTGTTTTCTCATTTGTGCTTTCCTAGCAGCACTCGAAATACACTCACAACCACTGATGCTGCTCTTTGCATCAGGCTATGAAAGGAGATAAGAGGGAAGGGTGCCTTAACAGTAGCTCATTAAGAAGACATCAACCATTTTCTTTTATTGCATTATTTATGTTTTGGGTGATAATATAACACTATATCCAGGGCAAAGTGCACTCAAGAAGCTTATTGGCCTGTAGGTGGTTTCATTGGATTAGATTTAGAAGGGGGAAAGCGAGAGAAATTTCTTTTACCTGCTGTTTTCCTGAAAGACTCGAGCTTTTTCTTGCCCTCATCAGGCCATATATTGTCAATACGTTTGAGATCCTCCAAACTTCATTAGCCCTTTCAAATATTTCTGGGAAAGGCAGTGACTGGTTTTTTTTCCCCTAAGGCTCTAGAAATTCTTCACTGCAACAATCACTAGCATCCCTGGTAGGATCCATTTTTTATTAAAATTACATTCTACATAGTAGCAAACAAACATGAAGAGGACCTAAACATTTACATCATGAAAATGATTTAACACAAAGGAGTCCCTGTTAAAAAAAAACCAAACAACCAGGCATAATAATAATACAAATAGTGTTCATGAATGCTTATTTCCATTTCTTAAATTGTATATTATAGCTAGTTGAGCACTGCATTAATTATGGTCCTTCCTCATATTCTTTCTTTATTCTCCTACAGAGCCATTTTCACTGTGTAACATTGCTGCTGTACATTTGGTTACCTATGTACAAATCCAAGGATAAATTTTGGCCCTGACCATGGAATATTTACTCACTTTCAAGTGTAAGTAAAAGAAATGAAACCGATTAACTGGAAACTGCAAGCTGAGAAATCCTCATTTATTGTAATGCCACTCCTGTCTCTCTAGCTTTTTTTCTGTTGCTTTTCTGCTATAAACATAACACCTATGATTATTAACACCAAACAAAAAAACCAAAAAACCCCAAACAAACAAACAAAACCAAAAACCCAACCAAACAAAATAAACCCCAAACCTGGAAGAGGCAGAGGTGATAGGAACTATCAGATATTCCAAAGAGAACACGGGAAAATTTAGGTTGAAAACAGAGGCTATGCCACCTAAGGAGCATATGCCAAGTCTGCTCCTCACTATGGAGAGGGTCTCTAACAGAATTCATAGGGTGTGAATGGATCCCCATGCCTGTATGTAAGAATTAAGAGACCAGGCAACATCTAGAAAGAACTGCTTCTCGTACTCTTTTAAACCCTGAAGGTGTCCACTAAATATGCTGAGTGTGGAGAAGAATGGCATCTTAATACTAAATGAGAAAGCATTGTTTAAGTAATTAATACAAATACTGAAATACTTTCAGTATCTGAAGGAGTCTCATAGCTAAAAAAAAAGAGAAAAACAAAAACAAAGAAACATGAGGAGGGCAAAAAATTTCTGATTTTCAAAATAATAGAATTAGTCTGACTGTATATACTATTCATTGCCTTTCTGAATTACAGATCACTGAGATCTCCATCCAGAAATGCAATGTACTGGTGGCATTCATCTTGTCAATGATATATACTCAGAGGGCTATTTCTCTAATTGATGGCTTCATCATTCAATTCAAGATGCATAAGGATAGCTATTGTTATCTAACACTATCATATGTTCCTATTGTTCCACACTTCTCTCCTTGTCAATAGCATCCAAGATATCCTATCTAAATCTTCCAGATAGCAAAAGAAAGGTGCTTTATTTGTTGACTCCACACATCGCATTATTAAACATTTGTGAGCAACTTGCACATCTCCCCACTGACATCTTTAAGTATTCAATTAAAATTGGACAAGAGAGTACAGCATTACAAATAAATACTCAGTTATATGAAGGCTTTGCATTGAATTCTTAAATTATTCTAATACAGGTACTTGCTAGCAGGCACTTAGTTGAAATCAGGACAGTGAGACGAGTGTGAGAATGAATGGTGTGTGAAAGGGAGGAAGGCAGATTGCTTTATGGTGGAGTCATGGCAGAGGTTTGACAGGAAATGCTTCTCCCAGTACAGCTAAGCAGGGAAAGAGAACCCTATTATATGGATGAGCGGGGCTGGCACTGGCATCTTGTCATTCTAACTTGTATAAGTAAGCAAGCTTAATTGCTCCTTGTCTTTTCAAGATGACTTTCCACCAACAATCTCATTATCACACACATATGTTTATTGCACATATCCAAGTGCCTTCATGCCGACCTGAATGCAATGAGTAAAGCAGTAATATTATGTTTTCCAGTAACATTGTCTTTTCCTTTTTTTAAATTTTAACCAGACGGATGTGACCTGCCTTTTCCTTCTGCGACTAAAAGGGTGACCAGAGGCAGTGGAATGTACACCAGGGTTGGAAAGAATAAAACCAGAGGGAAAGCAAGCTGTCAAGAGAACAGTGTACTGAAGAGGAAAAATGTAAAACGTGACTTCTATTTACCATGATTAATATGTAAAGTTAACTTGTTTGTCATGGAATATATTAATATGTATGTTTCCCCATTATGTAGATCTTTTCTTATATTACTTATTAGAAAGGGATACAATCACAATGATGGGGTACGAATGCCACTTAAAAATTAGGTGATGCCCAGTCAACATAATATAACCACTAATGTCATTTCTGATTTAGATGTGGTGATATCAGTGTAATTGCCGCTGGGAAGAAATTAAAATGGCTGTTAATGATAAATAAAATGACAAGAAGGAGGATCCTCCTTCACATATAATTCCAAGCAAGATACAACTGCTGACTTCCTTAAGCACTCAGTGCTGTTCATTGATAAAGAGGAAACAAGCAGGTTTTGTGGAGCTGCATGATCACAAGAGCTGCACTGTCCTTTCCCAAGCCCAAACATACACCCTGTAGGTCTAATAAGATTTCATCATGTTATTTCCACTCAGAGAAGGTGCAATAGTGAAGCTCACACAAAGTGAACCTTAATACTATTCTAACAGAAAGCACTGTAGCTAGCAAACAGAAAGATAAGCAAAAATAGGGTAAAGCCAAGGGTACAACCATGCATGGCTTTTCAAAGCCTCCAAATACTCCAGCCTTGTCTCTGTAAACACAGGCAGCCTTAACTCACAGATCAAAAGACCTTCCTACATTTGTTTTATATCATAACTGTATCAAGAATGAGCTACGCGAAGCCTTGTTCACATGACTTGTAAGCCTAGTTGAGAGCATCTTTCAACTCATTCACACATTAAAAGTCAGAAAACCAACATTTGATTACTGGTTGTAGCGTTAAGATCGAAGATCATATCTTCCCATCTGTGAAGAGCAAGAGTCCAATTGTTTTCTCCTCTCTGCATTTACAGAAGAATCAAAACACAAGATCAATGTTATACTCCACATCCCATGAGTAACGTAGTTCCAGCCTATAAAAATACAAGGCAGTCACTATAACTTACATACATTTTCTTGCAAAGAAGATAACTCTAAGCAAATCTGTAGTCATATCTTCACAATATTCCAAGTCTACAGTTATCCAAAACTCAGAGTTGGCTTGAACGACAGGTGTTATCCTAGTATATAAAATTATAACACCTCTTAAAAGGGAAAATATCATATACCTGCCATTTAGTCTTTTTTTGATATCTTAAAAATCAGTTGGGAAGTGGTGGTGTAAGGGTTATATTAAATCAAAGCCTAAATTAAAACCACAACAAACAGCAAAAAACAGGCAATGTAGGTTGGTGTTATTTCATTATCATAGCTGGGTTTTTAGTTACTTGTTGGTCTAAGAAGTTTAAAAATATAGATAAAAATCAGCCTTAACCTGGAGAATAAACCTGTCCACTTTCAGGTGAAACCTATTTGCTGAATCAGTTATAGCTGATACAAATTCTTTTGCAGGGGGTTTACTCTTGGGTACATAGAGCCAAACCATAACAGGGGCAGTGAAAGAAAAGATAGTACAAAAATGAAGAGTGGGTAACATGCTTTATAAAATATGGCAAATTAACACAGAGAAGACCCTAGTGAAACAGCTGAACCACTGGCCTAGCATTTTGAGATATATAGGATTTTCTTTTTTTTTTTTTTTGGTGATCTGTTTTACTACGGGGTATGTGAAAGGAATGCAGAGCTCAGCTAACCCCCAGCTAATTCCTTTGGCTCCTTTGCATGAAGATCATTTGCTGATAAATTGTTACAGACACATTTAGGCAACATGTTTTTATAGGATGCCTGATGCTCTTTATAATGCAATTAGTTTTATTTAGTATATGCATTTTCTTATGCATTGTTGTTCTTTGGCTGGCAAACAATAACAATGAAATCTGCACCCTTCAAGTGCCTGACTCTTCCCCCATGTTTCCTGGATTTGAGCTGTCTTTTGGGAACAAAGAGTCATCAAAGGGAAAAGCCTACCTAATGTTTAGTAAAGGGAATTTTATTTTAATGTTTGTTTGGGAAAGTAGGAAAAGAAAATGTGGACCAATGTTGATCTTATTCCTTTGCCAGCTTCGCAAAAGACACTAGGAACAGTTTATTTTAGAAAGCAAAGCATTTTGATGTGCTCCAAAAGAGCTGCAAAGAAAAGCCTTTCTACAAGTTCACATATTGAAAGACTCCTTGGAATATCTACACAAGCATGCCTTGGATAGTTAATGAAAAACCAGCAGTTCAGACATTTCCAAGCCTCTGCTCACCAGCAAAGGTACTAAGGAGGCATCAGACTCTGCCTTTTTTCTAGCAGTGGTGAGGTTCTCCAGACAACGAATTCTCCATGTGTGTGCCCTTTTCTGCAGGAAACCTACCACCAGGTACTGCAAGGGTGTTATATGCCTGGTTTATCTTTAAGCTGTGCTGGCACTTTTGCACGAGATATTCCTCCCACGTCTGATAGGTGTCCATGTGGTACAAACAATCCAGCTCTCAAAAAGAGGTGATCTGAGCACCTATCTGAGATGCAGGCAAGAAATAGACTTAAATTCAGGTCTTCCAACGTGATTCAAATGCACATGTTTTAGAAGTGTCCTAACCACAAAAATATAGGGACTGTTTTTGAAAAGGGATATACCTTTTTGAAGCTGCTCTGCTTAATATAAATTATATCAAATGTAGCAGAACTCAGGCACCCTATTCTTGACTGGCCATTGTAGTTGCTACACCTTAAAATCAATTTCTTTCTCTGCAATGCTTTCCTGTGCATTACCTTATTTTGTAGCACCTCTGTTGCACAAAGAGTAGAGGCGCTGCTCTGCAACCTGAGAGTCCCATTAGCACAGAATTTGATGCACAATTTCCCACTCTGATACTACTGCCTGAAAACACCTAAAGCTTTACATCTGGGCATCTCCAGAAGCAAACAGATCATGATCTAAGTCCTCTTAGTACCTGCATTTGACACAGAATGTATTATTCACCTTCCAGAGCAGGCTCTGGGTCCTAGATGTGCTCCAGATTCTTGACTGACTCAGGAAATGGAGCACAAGTCTCTTCGCCCTCCTGTGACCATGTCAACAACAGCTAAATAACCTGTTTGCTCAGTCTCCCTGATGTAGTAAATTTCCATAAATCCCATACAAAACACATCAGCAAGAATCCCTGAAAGAGCCCCACCCCAAAGCCAGTTATGCAGCCTGTTGTGACAACCCTTGGTGGCTCTGCCTGAGACCACTGTGGCTTTCACAGGTGAATCAGCAGCAGGAATTCCTTAAGGTAAAGTGCAATTACCAGGGCTGGAATTTAACTAGAATTAACAGCCAGCCACTGTGAAAATTCACAGAATGACAGAATGGGTAAGGTTGGAAGGGACCACAGTGGTTCATCTGGTTCTCCCTGCTCAAGGAGGATCCCTAGAGCACATTGCACAGGATTGAGTCCAGATGGTTCTTGAATATCTCCAGTGAGGGTGACTCGACACCTGTCTGGGCAACCTGTTCCAGCACATGGCCACCCTCACAGTAAAGGAGTTCTTACTCATGTTCAGTTGGAACTTCCTGTGCTTCAGTTTGTAGGAGAAAAGGAGGTCATCAAGAGTAGTCAGCATGGATTCACCAAGGGAAAATCATGCTTGACCAATCTGATAGCCTTCTGTGATGACATGGCAGGATGGGTCGATGGGGGGAGAGCAGTGAATGTTGTCTACCTCAACTTCAGCAAAGCTTTTGACACTGTCTACTGTAACACCCTCATAGGTGAGCTCAGGAAATGTGGGTTAGATGAATGGACAGTGAAGTGAATCAAGAACTGGCTGAATAGCAGAACTCACAGCGTTGTGAGAAAGTGGAGTAGAATCCAGCTCGAGGCCTGTAGTCAGTGGCATTCCCCAGGAATCAATACTGGAGCCAGTCCTGTTTAATTTGCTTATCAATGACCTGGTCAAAGGGATAGAATATACCTTCAGCAAGTTTGCTGATGATACGAAACTGGGAGGAGTGGCTGATACGCCTGAAGGCTGTGCTGTCATTCAGTGGGACCTTGATAGGCTGAAGAATTGGGTGGATGGAAACCTAATGAGGTTTAACAAGGACAAGCATAGGGTACTGCACCTGGGGAGGAATAACCCCAAGTACTAGCATGAGCTGGGGTCTGACCTACTAGAGAGCAGCTCTACTGAGAAGGACCTGGGAGTCTTGGTGGATGACAAGTTGACTGCAAGCTGGCAGTGTGCCCTTGCAGCCAGGAGGCCCAGTGGTATCCTGGGGTGCATCAGGAAGAGTGTGGCCAGCAGGTTGAGGGAGGTGATCTTCCCCCTCTACTCAGCCCTGGTGAGTCCACATCTGGAGTACTGTGTCTAATTCTGGGCTCCTCATTACAAGAAAGACAAGGAGCTACTGGAGAGGGTCCAACAGAGATGCACAAAGGTGATTAGGGGTCTGGAGCATCTCCCTCATGAGGAGAGACTGCAAGAGCTGGGCCTGTTTGGTCTAGAGAAGAGTAAGAGGGGATCTCAATAATGCATATGAATGCCCCAAAGGTGGGTGCCAAGAGGATGGTGCCAGACTCTTTTCAGTGATGCCCAGTGACAAGACAAGGATCAATGGCTTTAAATTAAAACACAGGAAGTTTCACCTCAACATCAGAAGAAAATTTTTATGCTGAGGACAGCAGAGCAGTAGAACAGGCTGCCCAGGGAGGTCATGGAGTCTCCCTCTCTGGACACATTCAAAGCCCACCTGGATGCATTCCCATGTAACGTGCTCCAGGTGACTCTGCTTTGGCAGGGGGTTGGACTAGATGATCTCCAGATGTCTCTTCCAACCCTAACTGTTCTGTGATTCTGCCCATTGCCTCTTGTCCCATTGACTGACAGCATCAAGAAAAGCCTGGCTCCATTGTCTCGACACCCTCCCTTCCCATCCTTAAGAATTACTGCCAGTCAAGACCTTGGCTTTTCACCTTGCTAGGAAAACAACAAACAGTGGGGTGTTTGGCCCAGGGAGGTGGTATGGGCTGAGCAGAGCAGCGCAGGGAAGTCCTGCCTGCTGGCTGGTCGGCACACTCCTCAATAGAAGCTCTCTGTCAGCTTCCCCATGAAACTCCTGCCTTACCCCAGCCCAGTTCAGGCCAGTAATGCCCACAGGATTTTTTTAACCACAGGCTGTAGTACTATATAATTATGAAAGTATTTTATAAAAGATTTTCAGTTGTACATCCCAAAGAACTCAGAGTCTTTGAAAACTTTGTGCTTCCCTACTTTTTCCCATATGCTGCATGGCCAGTTTGAAGTACAAGTGTGAAAATCGACCAAATCATCTCTGCACCTTCCCTGTCCTTACTTACTTGAGGCAGACCTTTCTGGGAAAAGCATTTCCCTAGGGCCACCACTGACCAAATAGATATGGAGGACAGCAGGGAGCAATCAAATCAGAGCCAGCACCTTGATTTCCCTGCAGGGATGCCCAAAGGATGGTGTACCACCTCTAGCCCAGTCCTCTCTGTTCCTGAAGTGCTATTTTTCAGTGGGAGGCAGAGAGCTATCTGTGATCATGGGGATAAAATGGATTGCAAAGTAATATTTATAGCTCTAAATGGAATGTGATGAGATGAAAAACAATTCCTCTGTTTGAATTCCTGTGTTACTTTCAAAGAATCAACAAAATCTAATGAGTATTTATTACCGTACAGCTCTCTTACTTCCCTCATGGAAATAGTTGCACAGATTTCTCAATCTCTTCCACTTCCTGAGCCTTGTTCTGAAGTACATGATTGCATGTATGCCAGTTTAGATGGGGTAGCGAGCTGGCATATGCCACATGCTGGAAAAAGGGGCCAACTAAACAAAATGTAAAGTGGCACTATTTCTCCTCAGTGAGAGCCTGTTTCAGCCCAAGCGTGTCTGAAAGTACCTAACTTTAAGCAGGCACATAAGCGCCCTGCTGAAGGAGAAGAGTGGAACTCCATTCTTGGAGTGAAGCACATGGAGTTTAACTGCTTTGTACCCCAGCCTAAACTAATAGTATTGTATTTCTTGTTCACTGAGAACAAAAGACAGCCAGTTTGGGATCATGCTGACCTAGATGCTATCAGAGGTTAGCAAAAATGACTGGTCAGACCTGTCAGGACTAAACAGTTGCATCAAGCAATGGGGGGGGAGTCTGGGGAAAGGAGTGCGCCAGAGTTGCAAATAGAGAGACAGAGGAGCAGGAGGAAAAGATGGAAACTGCGTGTCCTGAATACGCATGAACATCTGTGTGTGTGTGTGTGTGTGTTCTCTGCAGCTGAAGCTTTGGTCTTATCATTTGCATATACACAGATCACCGAACATCTTTCAACCAACCTTTTGGAAACAACCTTATGGCACCATGACTCCCATGCTCTCAGTACTCCTTGGGTTCCATTTACATAAATGGAAGTACAAAAGGATAATAGCCTGTTAGCAGTGTGTGACGTACAAAGCACCAAGAACAGGAGTATTTTCCTTGCCATCCTGTGCCCCTTTTGTGGACCAGGTGTAGCCCCACTTGCAAAATGTGCTACTGTACCAGCAGTTTCTGACCTAATTGCAAAGCTAACTAAAGCTAATTTATCATGACAGGCTAATCAG
Source organism: Chiroxiphia lanceolata (assembly GCF_009829145.1). Classification (NCBI taxonomy): domain Eukaryota; kingdom Metazoa; phylum Chordata; class Aves; order Passeriformes; family Pipridae; genus Chiroxiphia; species Chiroxiphia lanceolata. The sequence continues at coordinate 60,597,085 of NC_045637.1, read as the reverse complement.
GATGACAAGGTTGGGTAGGTGACATTTTCCAAAATCTCCAATTTTTTATTTTTTTTTTTAATACCCTTAGCAATTTATTTTCTGAATAGCAAAGTTTTCTCCAAGAATGTTCCACAACAAAGTCAAGGTTAACCATGCTGTGAGCTTATTCAATATTTATGATCCTTTTTTATTTGTACTAGGACTTTTTGGGGACTCCAAATAGTCCATTAATCAAACAGAGTGACAAAATAGGCCATTTGACAATTTCTACAGGGGCTGCATATTTTTTTTTCTGTTCAAGAATAAAGAACCAACTTAACTTCATCAACAGTTCCTGATTAATTGTTACAAAGTGTCATCCATAAATTTTCCTTCGATCTAATAATCCTTTCAGAAGACTTAACAATATCCCCAGTGATTTGGGTTTTATTGAGGGCTGAGTTCCTGGAAAAGCAGTGACACAAATAGCTCAAGTGAACTGAGGCACCTCCGTGGACAGTCTTCACAGAGTTGACAGTTCTGAAATACAATTATCAGTGTGATCTGCTTAAGAATTCATCATCAGCTCCTGCCTTCTGAAGACTTAAAAAAATACCAAGGCATACAAAGAAAAAGAGGTGATAAGAAGGCATCATTTTCTTCCAGCCTCATAACTGTAAATTGAAGAAAATTATTTTCTTTGCCTGCAGCTCATTGGCATATAGGCAGCATTATATTATAATTTCATAAGCATAAATCCTTTGAATAAATTTCAGAAGAATAACTGAATTAGAAATGCAAGTAAAGTATCTAAAAAACTTAACTGTGCTAGGCAGGAAAAACTGGATGTGAGTAAAACTGGCATGGAGAGATTTACTGTCTGCCTGCTCATCCTCTGTCTGTGAAGGGAATACTCCCCCACTCCTCTCACTAACCTGATCCAGCTAAGGTAAATTTTAAGGAGGAAAAATAAATGTTAATTTCAACGATTATTTCCATACACAGCAGGAAAATATGAAATCTAACCTACCTTGCTGCCTTCTTTTACAGAATTTCAGCTGTATTTCATCATTAATTAATCTTGGAGATACAACAGACTTGGAGTTTGTTGTAATTATTGTTATTTGTTTATTTATTAGTAGTAAGCATATGGGAGATCAAAAGCATGCCTCCCAACTGTTCCCTAGCAACAAGTCAGTCGGTTATTCATACAGGAGTCACCCAGCCTTCCCATAAAGTGAATCCAGGATGCCGCACTCCCCTGGTACCCTCCTTGCCCCATCCCATGGGCTGAGGGATGCTGCAGGTGCTGATGCTCTCTGATGTCCAGCCAGGTGAACTGCACAAGTGTCTGTTAAGGGGCAGAAATAACTCACCTTTTCTGAGAAGCTCTGGGGAAAGGCTTGATTTTATAGTTGCATCATAAGATGATTGCAAGTCAGGAGATCAAAGTTAAGCCCTGTTATTGACTTTCTGTCCAATTTGGGCAAGTACTCACTCCTCAGTTACCTGCCTGCCTGCCTTTGGGAATTTAGATTCTCTTCTCTCTGTGACTCAGCTACTCATCTTCAAATTGGGCGCCCTACTATCATGTTCTCCACTATTTTTTTTTTTGCCCTTCTTTGTCTGTTATGAAAATGTATGTTACTATTATGATACATTTTCAGTTGACCTGAATTTCTAAGACCAATGTCAAATTTGGTGCAAAACTCCTAGGATTTCAACTGGAGAAGGTTCAGTATGAACCTAAATATGAAGAGCACTAATTCCCCCCCAGGTTGTCTCAACTAGTGTGAAACCCTCACAACTGCCCTCTTAAAACCATGCATGTATTTCTGCTTAGATTGATCTATTAGTTGTTCACAGAGGCAGCGTAGCTCTAGGAGCCTTCTGTGAGGACTACAGAGCCAGTGGCTTTACTTTAGCTTGCTCCTGTCTGCAGCATGGGTAACCAGATCATCTTCACTGGTAGCCAGTTTTTGCTGTAGAATATACCTTCTGTCTGGAAGAGCTGCAACACTTCTTCCAGTTCCTGCATCTGCCTTTCAGACTAGAGCCAAAGTATGGCAACCTAAATGTGTCATTAATGTAGAGGGCAATTCATAGATGTCACAGGGCATAGTGCTTCCCTCCTGTCTTTTACATGCTGTGTAAGTATTAATGGGTTACACCACACCTTGAATTTGCTGGAGTTTCAACACACAAAACATACACATGTTGCATAATGTGGGCTGCTCAGCATGCACCAACCTGAAGGACCACAGGGGAAAACACCAAACATAATTCTGTAAAATTATGTGCTATAGCTCATGAGTGGACTTCAATAAACAGATTTACACAAGTGATGTAAAGTTTATATGGGACTTACAGTATGAATCAGATGTGCATTTAGACAGGACAATAGGAAAATTAGGTTAGAGGGGATCTCAAGAGGTCATCTAGGTCACTGTGCTAATCTCTATGGGATCTCTGTATAGCTAAATTAGTCACGAACATGGAAAATGTTGACTCCCAGTATTACTAGAAGAAACAGTGCATGCGTGAGAGGAGAATGGGAGGATCAACTTTCCTGAATAAGCTGAATAAGTCCACTGGATGATTTCCAAGGACTCACAACCCTTTTTGGATCATAAAGAAATTTCTCCATAACGTGCTGCTCAATAGCTGCAGCGTATTCTAGTCTCCAGTGGCCCTCTCAGCAAGAGCAACCTCATGACTGTCTTCAAAACTGGTCCCTCAGAAATATTAGCAGATGAACTCTTAGAAAAAAATCATAGGTAAAAAATCTGTTTCCTTGATTCCTGGACTCTTCTCCCACTCAAGAATAACAGAACCACTTTTATCTTGAACTACTAAAAATATTCATTTTGCCAAAGACCAGGCCTGGAACATTTTATCCTGATAAGTAAAGCATTTGGAAAGCTCTGAGCAGCTTGAAACAGAGGATTAGGATGGAAATGCTCAGCTGTATACTACATAGCTACCACTCTTGCTGCTGCTTCTGTGGCTGGCTGGATCTCACACTCAATGAACATAATCTGTGCTTTTTCACTGGTTTTGCTGAGATTCAGAGGAAGGAGATTTTAGTTGCCCCAGCTTTCTGGTTTTCACATGTTGTGTGTTCACGACCCCCAGAATAGAGGTTTCCTACTTATTAACATCCTACCAAGTAATTAGGTTAAATAATCCTTTCCAGATGAATTAAGGATGTGTCCTCATATTCACCAACACACCAAAGTAAAGTGATGGAAAAAGTTTTCCAGGCTTGGTTTTAATAGGGATGCATGAAGGCATGGCTCTTGTCTCCTGTAATTCTTCCTTATTTCTGCCCTGACTTGACATGCATATGGGACTAGTAACTTTTTGTGGTTTTAACTTCCCTGAGGCCATTAATATGGAGGATAACAAGGGAGGAGGCAGCAGTGCCTTAGACTGTGTGGTATTTATGTTGGCTTTTTCTCTTTTAATCAGTGAAAAGACAATTTTTATCCATCCCTAAAAGGTTCCCACCTACTCAGCTGTGTCTCCCCAGACTTTCATGCCAGGGTAGTGCACCAGCAGTTGCTGTGATACACAGAAAAACCAAAGTTGATGATACTTACAGATAGAGACCATTGTTCTCTCATACAAGATGTGGAGCTTCATGCTTTCAGCTCTGGGGTCAGGGATTTCCACCTCCAGGATCAGCAAAAGTGGTGGATGTCACAAGAAAGGGAATTGGGTGGGTGATAAGAAGGCATCACAAACTTTAGGTGCTGGGAAGCTCATGCTCCAGAAGTGGGCAAAACAGCCTATGAGTGAAGAGGGAAAGGAGCATTTCTGTTCATGGATATAGATATTGCTGTCAACCCACCCTGGTCAAAACAGACACACACACATGCAGAGTCGACGGAATTAACTGAACAGTGGCAGCCAACCTTCTCACTGCATACAAAGAACAACATCTGACCTGTGAGGCATTCCAGCAGTTTTGGCACTAATGGAGACTACAGGGCACTTCTCTTCTCCCCAGATTCGCACAGCCATGTCCAAGTTAAAGGTATGAAGTTCAGCAGGTGAGGTACATGGCTGCAAGCATGCGCTATTTGTCATGCTACAAGTTGCCTCTTTTTTTTTTCCTTGAGAAAAATATTGTCACTTTTTTTTTCACCAATTTAATTAGATACAATTTGTCTCAGCTTTTCTCTGCAGTATTTGTTTACTTTCTCATCAGGACCGACACAGGCCAATTAGTGTAGTGTAATTGTTTAACCTAGTCAGCACACTGCACTGGGTAGAGGAGTGTGCTCGTTGAGAGGGAGGCAGAGATGAAGGAGCAGTCACCGGCTGCGGTGTGGTGCGAAGGCCTTCAGGAATCGCTGACACGACACCGTCCCCAGGAAGCGCAAGTTGCTCTGACATCCCAGCAGCCCCGATTCCTTGTTCTCTGTCACTGCTATCACGGTACGATCAATTCCCAGAGCTAATTCTTCAACCACACCGTGCCCAAAGCGCTGCACAGCATTATCTCCTTCCTAGGATGCCCCCTGAAAGCAAAATCTACTGCAACCATAGAAACCAGAGGACTTAAGTGATGTGTCATGTACATGTGCTGTCTCTGTTTTCAGTACCTTTACCAAGGATACAATGTGAGAGCCTGTAAGAAGGTTGATTTAATTCCTTCATCCCATCCCTCTTTAAAGATAGATAGAAATCAGCCATAAAATAACTCACATATGCTTGCTTCTCTTTCTGAACTTATGCAAACCGGCTAGAGGAATGGGGCTGCTGCTGCCATGGGTGGGGATCGAGGTAGGAAAAGGGTTTTAATGGGGCTGGTTCAGTGGAGTGCCCAATGTCAAGTGTGGCTTTCACAGGGAGGGTGGTAAGTAGAAGAAAAGACAGTGAAGTCCACATGACAAAGTATTTAAAGTTGCTTTGTCTCTGTTGATCGGCTTAAGTGTTGATCAAACACACACAGTTGTGCCATGCCATGGAAGCAGTTTTGCATGAGCTTGTAAAAGCTACTGACTTTTTTTTCCCCCTTTACTGTGGATAGTACACAGGGGAGGGAAAAAAAAGACCATTCAGATGGCCATTGCAAATATACACGAGCCTTGTTTGCCAGAGCTACTACAGCTACAACGAAAAAGGAGCATTTTAAAATGAAACAATAATTGAAAAGAGGAAGAAAATACATTTCTTTTTTCTTTTTTTCCTTTTCCTTTTCTTTCTTTCGTTCTTCTTTTAAATCAGACCGATGTTGTGATTAACTTGCATTCTGCAGCACAGTTGATGTGACAGTCAACCAAATTAATCCCATTATGCAAAATCCAGTTCACAAGTGGTTTTTCTTTTTTCTTTTTTTTTTTTTTTGCAAAATTATGTCAATTTCCCTATAAATTGGAGAGACCATGTCAGTTTTCTGTATTGCACATAGACACTACACAGTGCTGTATGTCTATATTCCTTTAGTGCAGTAAGATACAAATTTTAGCTCAGTGGCACAAATTAAGATTCATAACTCTAATGCTGATGTTTCTGTTTACATGAGGCTTGTAGAAGAATTTCTATTAGTTTTGGCATTCATTTTCATTCTTGCATTTCATAACATACCAACTATTAAAAAACAAGAGGATGAAGAGCTTTAAAAAATAAACAACCAGCCACCTGAAATAAAAATACTTAATTATTTTGATAGCAGAAGCATGATTTTTTTCTCTCCCACTTCTTTTTTCTCCCCTTCCTCCCTTTTAAAGGAATTTGCCGCCTGTGGTAAACAAGCCTCCTCGAGGCTCCCCGTTGTGTGTGTGGTGTCAGGCGGCTGGAGCAGGAGACATTTCCACAACTGCTACCCTTTTAGCTGAACGTGGCCATGCAGTAGGTGGCCAAATCTGTTTGGCTTTCACTGAGATCTGTGAATTCTCTGCATCCAACCAACTTGTCAAATTAAAACCTTGCCTGCTCTGTGCTGAAGAACAGACGTGAGATGGAAGCTTCTTGCACTCTAGCCCTTTGTCACCAGCACGCTGAGCTCCCAACATCTGCTCGCTGGACTCGGCTTTTGCACCTTGTTCATTTTAATGCAGGAAACCTCAGCTTCCTCAGCACAGGAGTTAATATGGCCCTGGTTGGAAAAAAAAAAAATCAGAAAAAGGAATATCGGGAGGGGAGGAGAAGAGAAATTGAGGCTCTAATATATATGTTCCTCACCGATTTGGGAATAAACATATTTTTAAGTGAGAGGTTTGTTCAATTGTACTTTTTATCCCAGTAATGCTTTCTTATACAGTGAAATGTTGACTTTTTTTCCATGCTTTAGATTTATTAGACATGTGTCAAGTTGTCAACCTCCTACCGCTTGCATTTGTGTCCACCTTGCAAACAGCAAGGAAAAATATTTTTTTCCCTTCTCTCTCTCCCTTTCTCTCTCTCCTATGAATGTTCACTTCTTGGCAGCTCTGAAACAAATTTTGAACAGTTGCTATTCCTATTGATAGCAGTAGTTTGATGTTAGAAAAAGGGGTTTTATTTTCCTCAAGTTTCTGACATGTACTGGCATATCATCTCACATCCTACCCTGATGCATCAATACTAAAGCGAACCAAACCAAGGTAAAAAAAAAGGCAGAAAGAGGGGGAGGGCATAAACCAGCATGTTCACACAGCTCCTGAGCCACCAAAGAACACCCGCCCATCTGTTCACTATTTCAGTCCCTTTGTTCTATCTTTATTATATGTATTCCTCAATAAAATGAATTCTTGCTACTTTGATGACATTTCAACACATGCCTCTTAGTCTGCGTTTGAACTGTCTGTGAGGATCTCCTCGCTCCCCTCCTCTCACTTGCCATCAGCAACTGAGCTGAGGAGATACCTGCCAGACAAGCCAAGCCAGTGGGATGAAGCCTCCAAGGCAGTGAACAGCTCCCCATAGCAAAAGTGGGGTCTCCAAGAAATCATTTCAGGTGGGGAATCCTGAGGAGACAAGCCCACATACTGAGAATGAGACTCCATGTTACGTTTGCTGTCATCTGAATTACATTGATGGCAAGGCGCCTCTGTAAGTGTCAGAGCTCTCTTTCAACTCTACAGAATGAATGCTTAGATTTTATATTTTTGTCCATTTTAAAGCCAGGTACAGGTGTTTGTTCTCACACACCAAAATGCTTGTATCTAACCTTCAGGTGGCTAATTTTTACCCTCAACTGTCTCTAGCTTTTAACACTTTCTTCCTTTTTCTGACTTGTCTCCTTTTGTTCCAGCCATGCAACTTCATGAATATTAAAATGTCCTGCAGGAAGAACAGGTTTGAGATCTTAGTTCTCTTGCCATACAACTGCATTCCTCAAAACAGACTGTCTTACGACAGAGGATCAAGAATGGCATGGAAATAAAATTTTTTCAAATTACTGCCTACCAGGTATATTCTGTTGAGGAGAAACTGGAACTAAGTGAAATTGGGCATCCCAATATACTTTGCTTTGGTTCCTATAAGAGTAGCAAGAGTGTTCAAGTCATTGCTAGAAAAGCCTGAGGCCTGTGGCTCAGAATATTTACCACTAGGTCAGCCAAGAGGGACAGTTGCTAGAAGAAAACACCCCAATCTGCCCTATCAGTTTGTTTTCCATGGACAAAGAACCCTTAAAACAAGGACTGTTGCCAACACTGTTCTGCCCTATGCCCAGGTTCAGCAGTCTCTCACACCATTCCAGTGGCACCTTATCCAGTGATACCAGGTACCCTCACAGCCCCAGGAAAACCAGTGCAATGCTGTATGACTAAGCCAACTCTGTTCCCATGCAGACCTTCCTGCCCACAAGCAAACAACCACTTAAGGAAATTTTGCACTTTGTGTGTCCCCAGAGCAGTGCAAACCACAGAGCAAATGGAAATTGCTCCTATCCAAACACTCTTCCACACCTGGCATTTCATTACACTGCAGATATGTAGCTCCAGAGGAATGGGTAGCACTTCCTTTCCATCCAGAAGCACTTTGCACCCTCTGCCTAATGTCTTACAGCAGTAGCAGCTGTCTGGGGGTAGAGAGGACATGCCCATTTGTTTAGCTACAATTAACATTCATCTGCTGTAATGATTCATCGGGTGATAAAGCAGTGATGAAATGTAACTTTCAGGCTCATCAGAATACATCACCTTCTATGTGGCAAGTCAGATATTCCTGCCACAGGAGAATCCGAGAGTGGTGGCGTACTTCATCCCCAGAGGCACATTTCTCCTCTTCCCAAATGCAAAAGCCTGGAAATGCCATTGCTGTGCTGACAGAAGGATTCATGCAGCATCTCTGTTTTCACTGCAGCTGAATTCACTCCTGCTGTAGGTTCAGCCTGTGTGGAATATCATGAACATCTCCACATGTACATTACACCCCAACTCATTGGCTGCTATTTGCTCTGGAGACTAAACATTCGATCTGCCAGCAATCACATTATTGTGCCAGCCAAAATGCAAACCTGAACCATATGGGCAGAAGAGGGACCCATTGCTTCCACACTGCTGTCTCTATTCTTATCCTTCCAGTTCCCTGATGTTGAAACAGACCATCTATTTCCTCTGAATATTATGAAGCAGAGTAAGAAAAGGAACTATTTGTGAAAATTACTTCTGCTTATTAAAAAATAAAAAGTCTTTATGAGAAATGTTTACCCACTGTTTATCCGCCAAACATAAGGTTTCATGCACAGACACAAAAAAATGCAATAAAATAAATACAAGACATTTAGAAATCTGTGCTGCAGATTTTGCCAAAAATGGAGCAACAGAAGCTTACCCTGCCTGAGGGAATGACTGACTGGCTAAGGATACATCCCATCGGAGCAAGCTGAGTTTAGGGCAAGCAATGGGGCAGACAAAGGAAAAGGTAAAGTATCTGTCAGAGAGGAGAAAATACAGTTTCATTAAGCTGGAGCTCGTATCACTTTAAATTCGCAGCTGGACTTTCAAAGTCAGCCTCTGCAGCTCTTGGTGCACTTCTGCACACGCTGCTTGAAATCCCATGGTGCAGAAGGTAGCACAGAGCCCAGCCCTGGCTTCTGTCATGTCCTGTTTATTTCCATAAGTAGTGTTCCTAGGTAGCTGGAAAAAGTACTCTGCCATGGCACACTGGGCCATGCTATACTGTAGCACAGGGCATACCAGCTGCTAGGGACATACTGGGGGAAATGGGAACCTGCTGCTCAGTGGGACAGGACCCACATAACCAAGGACAGCAAAAAGACCGAGGTAATCAATGTCTGCTTCACCTCATTTTTTACAGGGAGGTCTGGAACAAGGGAGCTCAGAGTAGTTTAGGAACTACTTGGTGTAGTTCAGGGAGCATTTAAACAAACTAGCCGGATGAAAATCCATTGGCCCTCATGGAATGCACCAAAGAGTTGCCTGATGTCTTTGCATTATGTCAAAAAGGTCATTATATCAAAAAGATCATGACTGGGGAAGGTTCCTGAGCACTGGAAGAGAGCAAATGTCACTCCTGCCTTCAAGAAGGGCAAGAAGAATCCAGGCAACTACAAGCAGGCCACCTTACCTTAATCCCTGGAAAGATGATTGAGCAGCTAATCCTGGAAACTGTTTCCAGACACTTAAAAGATAGGTGATCAGCAGCAGTCACCACAGATTTATCAAATGGAGATTGTGTCTGACCAACCTGACAGCCTTCCATGATGAGATGGAAAGCCTGGTGTGTGAGGGAAGAGCAGTGAACACGGTTTATCCTAGTAAGACTTTTGACGTTGTCTCTTTTTAACATCCTCACAGACAACCTGGCGAAGTATGGGTTAAATATATGGGACAGTGAGGTGAATTTAAAACTGGCTGAAGCACCACAGAAATGAGATCAGCAGCTTGAAGTTTGTCTTGAAGTCAGTCACAAGTCACTACCCAGCTCCAGGGCTGATACCGGGACCAGCTCTCCTCATTAACAACCTATAGTTGCAACAGAGTGCACCCTCAGCAAATTCACAGGTGGCACATAACTAGGAGAACTGGTTGACAGACTGAATGGTTGTGCTGCCATTCAGAGGTGCCTTGACAGGCTGTAGGAATGGGCCAACTGGAAACTCATGAAGTTCCAAAAAAGGAAAAGCAAAGTCCTGCCCTAGAGGAGGAACAATCCCATGCACTAGTACACCTTGGGGACTGACAATTTAGAAAGCAGCTTGGCAGTGAAGGGCCAGGGGGCCTTGGTGAACAAATTGACTATGAGCCAGCACTCTTGCAGTAGTAAAGGCCAACAGTATTATGGGATACATCAGGAAGAGCTTAGCCAGCAAGGTATAAAGAGGGTGATCCTTCCCATCTACTGAGCTCCAGTGAGAAGACGTCATCTGGAGTGCTGGGTCGAATCTTGGGCTCCCCAGTCCAAGAGGGACATGGACATAACAAGTGCAGTGAAGGGTCACTAAGGTGATTAAGGCCTCAAAGCATCATGTGAGTAGAGGCTGAGAGAGGTAGTTCTGTTCAGCCCAGACAAGAGAAGGCTCGGGGGGGGGGTGTATATCAATGTGTATAAATACTCAGTGCTGCGATTAAAGCAGACAGATAGTCTCAGTGGTGTCCAGTAGTGGGACAAAAGGCAATGGGACAAACTGAGACACAGGTAATCCCACCTAAAGATAAGAAAATGCCTTTTTTTTTTTTTTTCTCCTGTGGGGACCATCAAACATTGGCATAGGTTGCCAAGAGAGGTTGTTGGATCTGCATCCTTGGAGATATTCAAAACCCAAGTGGACATGACCCTGAGTAGCCTCCTGTAGCTGACCTTGCTTGAGCAGGGGGTTGGAATACATGATCTCCAGAAGTGCCTTCCAGACTGAGCTGGGGGCACGTCACTCCAGCTTTTCAAGAGCACAGAAAATACAAATTTACATCAGATGCAAGATTGATCCAGGCCAGCATCTGGTGATGACTTTTGGCAGATTCTCTGAAAGCTAAATATTCATCATGCATGCAGAACTGAGGCCTTCAGTGTTAATACCCAGACTTACAGGTCTTCACAAATCTTCAGAAAAAGCTAGAACTTAAAATCCTTCATGGATCTGAGCCTTAGAGTGTGATCAACACTTCACCATGGTTTGAGGCTGTACACTGACTTCCTTGAGCTTTGAATCAGGGAATCTCTTAATGATTGTTTCCTCCAGGGAAAAAAGAAAAAAACATACTGGAGGAGAAATGCCATCTTTCTGTTTAAAATAGGTAAAAATTAATGCCAATCAGGTCATACAGATGTGTGCACCCACACAGAGACAAGTTCTTTCTCTGAACATAGAGCCTAAATTACTTGTAGAGGTATTTGAAAAACAAGTGAGACATATCTCAGACTCAGGAGATATGCTTGAAACCAGGTGAAATTGATTTTTTTTTCAAATTCATTGCCAGATATTGCACAGTTACATGGCTCTATGCAGATAGAAGACAATGTGCATCTTATCATGCCAGTGATAGATTCCACCGTGGCTTTAAAGGAATAAATCATTAATTTAAATAATGGATTTTCTGTTTACAAAACAAGCCTTTAAAAATATTTCATTCACAGCTCAGCAGAAAAAAAAAAAGACCTTTTAATATATGGACCAATCTGATAAATGCTTCTATGCACATATAGGCATGATTTTAGTCTGTTGGATTTTATTAACATATTTTTTTATTTAAATCAGTAGTAGTTTTATCAATGGTGCATTGTAGACAAATGCAGAAGATTTTAAGAGAAATTAAAACACAAACAGCATTTCTCCCTCTTTTCTCTATGTCTATGTAAATGACATATTTTGAAGCTCTGGTGAGCAGGAAATGGGATCCCAGCTGGTGCCAGCTGCCACCGAAGTTCTGTATAGAAATGCTGTTCAGCACCTGCAGAGCCTTAATCCTGATTCAGGAGACCCCAAAATGATAATTATTATAATAACAATAATTAATTGTCTCCTTATTGCAGACCTCAAATTCTGCCAACATTATTTACAGGGTCTATTGCTCCCTGATGGGAAAAATGAACCTTCTGTGGTTGGGATATCCTGAAATGTTGAGGTCCTGGATTGGTGGAACAGTAACATAAGCCTAGACCTTTAAAACTAGGTAATAATGAGAATAATGTAACAATGAAGACCAAGATAGTTGTTGTGCCAGAGGTAGACTGGACATTATGAAGTCCTAGAACAAATCCACAGCTGAGGAGTTCTGAAGATGAACTGGAGGTCTGGATTGACACAATGACAAGCATTTCCAAAGTAGTCTTTTAGAAGCAGCCAAACAGGTCCATGTGGCTTTGAATTCAAATCAGCCTAAAAACCTGAGGGACAGGTTCAGAGTAAGATTCGATCAGATATTCTTCCCCATGAAAAAACAAGAGAAGCTCAAATCTGAGGTCCATGGCTTCAACTTTTTTATTATTTTAATTAAAACTAATCTGTTTGCAACCTTCTACATGCTTATTTCATTGCCAGGATCTGACTGGGAACATTAGACTAAGTGAATCAGACTACTTGATGATTATCCAGCTGGAATATTGCATTTCTCTCTTGTTGCCATCTCTGCAATTTAGTGGTCTTAAGATGAGCCATGTGGTCCCTCTTAGGATCCAAAGAAAGGACATTTTTAGAATGAAGCAGTTGGAAGTAGGGTCAAGGAAGTAGAAGATGATACTCCTGAAATACTATTCCTCTGCAGGAGTGGTCCAAAAGCGTGGATAAAGTGAGTAATCACCATTCTAGCTAAACAATTTTCTAGCATTTGATTGATGTTTAGGTTCACAGTGCTGGGAAAGACAAGTAAACAAGTCAATTCCCTGATTCATCATGCGATGCCTCTGAGCACCATATCAAATGCTAATGATTAAGTTAATTTAGTAAGTATAATCAAGAAGTCCACCTTTGTCTGCTACTAGCAATTCTATTATTCATTAGCTCTTTACCTCTCGCAGTTATAGAACATTGCCCTTAGTTGTTTTTTAAAAAAATATTAACTAGAACAAGGGTTAAGAAGAGGCAAAGCAAAGGACCACCCATGATAAAAGGCTTTGAAGATTTCCTCCAGATGAATTCTAGCAACTAAGAATGCTTCTGACAGTTTCTAATTTAGACAGTCATTTGAGAGAAATGAAAAAACACCTGGTGAACAAAGTTAACTGCCTGAGTGACTGCTCAGAAGAACAACAAAAAAAACCCAACCACAAAGAATTTGCCTTACCCCAGATTTTGCCTCTGTTTCAGTTTAGTGTCCAAAAGAAAGGAAAGCAGTACTTACTTTGAGGCCGGATAAACAGCACCCTGAGAACTCTCTGCTGTGATTGAGATATTCCCACTTGCTTTCCACTGCATGCTTAAACACCGTTTCAGCAAATATTCCAGACAATTGCATAATTTCTTAGACTGTTAAAAAAAAAAAAATAAAAGCAAAAGCTATGTGAACACAGTGAAAATAAATTAGCTTACTGATTATTCGATTAATATCAAATTACTTTAATTAATTAACATTTTTCTGTGGGAAGGAGAGACAGCCTCTCTGATTAAAAGCCCTTATCCTGTGCAGAAAATATATAGGCATGTCACTGCTCACAATCCTGAATTTGGGTCCTAAGAAAATTCCTTCATTGCCTTTTAGCCCATTGAATTAGTTTGGAAATATTCACTCATGGGCATTAGTGGCAACACAGAGATGTCTGGACAACATCTAAAACTACTGGAGAACACAGACCACATCTGTTTGAAGGATCATTTAGGTGGAAGTAGCTAGATAAATAGAATGTTGCTGGCCATTTATGTATGTGGGAGATGAATTTACACAGATTTCACATGAACTTTATTGTTTGGATTTTTTCTTTCTCTATAGACAGATTCAAATGGAAGTATTGCCCAACTTGAAACAGGAGACTCAGTAAACACGTCTCAAAATTTTCATTCTTAATGTATCAGTAACATTTCAGTTCATTACAGTGTTATTAGTCAGTCTTCATAAAAGAGCTATGCATCTTTATTAAAAATGGAAGTTCACATCATTTTATGTTCCCATAAAAATGGGTGGTGGTAGCTTTGATTAATTTCTTCACGTACAGTGAACTTTACAGCAAATTGGACAGTGTAATTCAATTCCTATTTCTGTAGATTTTTTTTTGTTGGTAGAAAATTGATATAATTCATATGTAATCGTATTGCCTTTGCAAGAGATATTTAAGAAATAATATCCTGAGGTAATGATTGCATGGCTTAATTATTAATACCATACTTTCAGGCACGACAATGTGCACTCCTTTTATCAAGCTTGACTTCTATCAAAAAAATATTTCCCTTATTCACAGTTTGTTACTTGCTGTAAGGTGTATCTGAATTTTACACATGTATGCATGTAGGTGTGCATGGAGTTCAGAGTACCTCATATTAACATGTTTCTCTTCAGAGTAAGTTCTAATTTTCGCAAATGTGTATGGCTAAAGGATAAAAAGAAAGCCAGTTCAGTGGCAGAGCAGTGTTGTGTGCACAAATTTCAAGCAAGATGAGAGGGCAAGTTTGAAACTGCTTTTATTGGAAATGGTGATTTGTTGGGTTAGATAATTACTGAATCCTTAAGGAAGCTTAACTAGCCACAAATGGGCCATACCAGGAAATCCAAAGGGACAGTCCAGCATCACCAGGAGGTCTAGAAGATCCATTGCTCTCTTACTCTATGTGAGAGGTCTGGTCAGGTCTGTTTAATAATCAGATTATCCCAGTGTGCTGGGTAATCTTCAGAGATGTAGGGAACTGATTATTCCTGTATTTTCAGTTCTGCCTTGAGGGATGGAAGAAAACTCTTCATCTGGTTGGAGACAATCTATTATATCATTATTTCTTTTTTGTTTTATGTTTAAGCCTCTGCTAGTATTGAAAATTGCTTCCCCCTACTTCCTCTCTTATCTTTCTGTGCTCACTTCATAAAACCAACCTACTGAAATGAGGGAATCTTTGAACTGTACCAGCCACACATACAATGTGTGTTCACAGATGATGTCCGTAAGTGATGCTTTGCCATTATCCTGCTTTGTCTTCCTGCAAAGGCAAACCCCTCCAAACAAGCCTCCCTTGGAAAACCGTGGACTGTATATACTACTTTTACTAAAGATGAGGGCCTTCCCAGCATAATTTGATAATTGTTTGATGTTGTTAACCACAGCAGGACCCTTTTTGCACATAGATCACAGAAAATCCAATGAACACATTTACTGAAGTTCAAATTAAAAAAACAAGTACCTATACAATATACCAGCATACTTCATAAAATTGGTTGATGTGACAACCTATGACTGCACAGACTGTTTTTTAATAAAATAGATATGATTTGTGTGTGGAAGTCAATCCCAGGAGATTGTATCAGGACAATTCCTTTACTTAAATTTTAATCAACCTTTAAAACATTTGGTTGAAGAGACAGTCTCACAATGTTCTGGGTATTGGTGGTGAACCTACAGAAAGAACAAAAGCTGTAAGAAACACTGTCTTAACCAGACCCAAAATGCTCTGTTAGAAGGATGGTCTTAAAAGAACACCTGGCAATCTCTGCTATCAAAACCAAATGGAGAAGAAAAAAAAAAATGAATTGCAAACAGAAAAATGCTAAATCATGCTGGTGTTTACAGATCAGTATTGACAACTGTAAATGAACCTGAAAATCAATTAGAAAGCAAGACATTCCTTGGAGGACAAATATCTTAAGCTCTGGGTGTGACAGAAGTCGAGTTGAGTCCATGGGACTCCTAATTTCCAAGTAGACTACACTGGCAGAATCAGGCAGAATGGCTCACAGTAGTAGTAGGCGGAAGGGTTATTTCCAGCCTTCATTCCCCTAGGAGTGGCACACTGGCTAACCACGGTCAGATAAACAAGGTAGAAGGGAATGAGAATTTTAATGCGTTGGAGCTCCCAGCAGGCCAGTCCCATATGAGTAACTTTAATTTCTGTTGGACATTTGTGGACCCTCTTCTCAGCAGCAATGCTCTGCATGTCTGAATAGCACAGAGCTGAATGCAGATGAAAAGACATCTTCCATCAGTGCCTTTGTTTAACCTGGGCTTCAGCTCACAGTAATTAAGGAGTTTATTGAGCTAACTAGAAAAAAGTAATGAATAAATGATATAATTCAAAGAGATGCATTTATCATATTCATATCAGTTTATCTTATATATTTATTCCATATGCCACCTGAGTGTTTGGAGTTTATTTACATTTCTGTGTTCAGATATAAGCTAGTAAGTGGAAAACTGTAAAATTGTTACCATGTTAGAACTAAGAAATAAAAGAATATATGTGCTCGCCTTCAAAGTATCACTGTGGTACATTTTGCTATTACATTCTGTTCTTCTGAGAAAGACTATAAGTAGCAAAATGCCAAGCAATACCCAGCATATCATGTTTAAAGAAAACACAACTATTTCTCTCGTGCATACTGGAACGTTGCAGTTTGTGAAAATCTTTTATTATTTCAAGATAGTAGTTCCCACTTTCAGTCCAAAAGGAATTTTTTTGCTGCCATATTATTCAAAATATTTATAATAAGGATATTCAAAGTCCTTACTGTCCACATGAACACCTGACAGCTCACTTGCTCTTCCTAGAGACTTCCTGAAGCTTTAAAACCAAAATGATGTCTATGGACACCTGAGGTTTGTGAACTATTTCCAAAGAGACCTTAGAAGATATAGGAGAAAATCAAAGCAGTTGTCAGGAGACTTAAATTCACTGTATAGGTCCCAAAAATCTACTGAATATTTGAAGGAGGTTGAAAACCACAACTACTTCAGGTGTTTAAGTGTAATTAAGGCCTCATTCTTTTCTTCCTTACATCAGTGTGAGGTAAAAATAGCTCCCTTTAAGTCAGTTGATGGTGCAGCCACTCTCTGGTGCAACAACTTAGTTGTACAGCACACCCATAGTAACAAATCACAGGTAAGGCTCATCATGCCAGATAAGACTATTAGTTCTCTACACCCTGTGCCTCATGCTGAATATTGGCCAATGCTTGCTGCATTAGAAGAAAATTGCTGTTTGTGCAATGCTGCGCAGGGGGAGACAAATTCCTTCCATTTTCCTGTGGTAATCTTCTTATGTCAGAGGCAGAATATATAATTAATCTTTGGTAAACATTTCCTGATTCTTCCACTCATTATGGCCCTGAACTAACAAGGTACTTCTACACATGAGCAGTCCAGACTGGTGATGCTGAAGTTCCTAATGTTCTGCATGTGTGAGGTCTTTATAGAATCAGTTTCTGAGTTGCTTTTAAATCCAGTTATAAAGGTGTTAGTGGAAATCCCCCGTAGAGCAGCTCCATGTAACTGTACAATATGGACCATATAAATACAGTGCAATGAAAGAATAAGCCAACTTTTTTCTTGATGTGTACTATTTTGTAATGAACCAAGATCAGGCAAAACATGGTTGTACTGACCATTTTACCCTTGGGTGATGCATCTCAACAAATTAATCAATTTGAGTTCCCTGAGATCATTCCACTAATGACAGTGATGATAAAAGCCTACATACTTAAAATATCAAAATTACTGTACTGTAACAGAGTAGATCACTGATCCTGAATTTGGCACATAACAATAGCCAAATCAACGGGCAAAAATACAGTATTGCCCAGTTACTCCAGATCAGGAGGAATTAAGTTCAGAGGACTGTTTAGGCAGCATAGTGTCTCCCTTGTGAGGACTATAAAAGGGAGAGCTCTTTAAAACACAGAGCACTCAGTGAGTTGCCTAATAGGACAAAAGGCAAATAAATATGGTTCACATCAAAAGAGGTACAGAGCAGAGACAGATGAACTGAGAAAACCAGGTAGGGCATTAGAAGAAATCTTTAACTTGTACTCAATGGACTGCTTCAGTTCACTAAGAGAAAAAAAAATTAGCATCTGTGGGAACTTCTTTGTTATTAGTACTGTTTCAGAAGCCGTTTTCAGAGTCCAGCTGTAAATTGGATATAAGCACTTGCCAAATGTGAGGGGAGTGGTTTTCACTTTGGTCTTTGTGTTTATTGTTTCTGCACTGGCAACAGAATTGAATTCATAGCAGCAGCAAAACAAAGACAGCTCTGAGTTATACTGTAATTCACTGCTGGAGATTTATGAATATTATTTTCCTGTAAAATCCAGCATTTTTCGCTTTACTACTTGTAGCCTGTAAGTGGCATAAAACTGTGTACCTAGCAGGATTTCCTATTGCAGTGAGTGCCAAACACCAGTGTAAGAACTGCACTACATGCACATGTGGTTATAGAGTATGCATAAATTGTGCCTTTATGTTTAACTTGTCTAATCAGCTCACCATATCAAAACTTAATAAGTAGCTGCTTCTCGTTTAAAGGTCTAGTAAAACTGCAATTACTATGACTGTAAGATGCCTTGTTTCAAAAAGAGCATTAAATAGTTTTATAGATATGGTTAGAAGCTCTTGTGTAGTTGTTTTTAAGAAAGTGAATGAGTTCATTAATAATGGGAGTCAGAAACATAAGTTGGGAGTTGGTGAAGTACCCGGCCTTTACATCACTTCCTTACTGGTTATCCCTGAAGTGTAAGTCACTTCTGTATCCATGCAGAGAACTGTCCATGCGTTGCTAGACCCCCATAACACACCCAGAGGTGATACTTCGTAAGCCATCCTTCCTCTTAGGGATAGAACTGAAGAGCATGATTATTATTTCTACCTGGTTTTCCACCAGGAAAAAAATGAATTGTCTTCAGTGCAGTTACTCTGCATTTAATTCAAAATCATGACCTGAAGCCTCTTTCACACAGTGAGAGTATATTAAAAAAAAAAAAGTTTTATTATACTCATGAACTAATGAGCTATGCATCACACCCTCTGTGCCGAGGGACTGGCGTTGCTCTTCAGCCATGGTAACTGCAAGCAAGACACCTGCTTTGGAAATGAGCTGATGGGAGGACACAGAGCAGAGGGTCTCACTGCTCCACCGTACGGCTGGCTCCATAGGTGTCTGGGATCTTCCCATCAACTTCAGTGGATTCTGGTCCTGATCCCAGGGAGACCCATCTTTCCTTTCTTTTTTTTCCCAAGAAATTTGGCAAATGTCTCCCCTACCTAATTATGGTTCAAGCTCCCATGTCACCTCCTCTTCCAGAAAGTCCTGCAGGGAACCTGAAGCAAATGCTGAGCACAGAGAAGAAAACTTTTTGCCTATAGTGTGCACCAAAGGAAAAACATCATTTTAGATATTGGTATCTTAAATTAGACTGCTCTGTATCTCTACAGACACAGTTGGCCAAATCTGGGGTTTTTTTCCTAAATGTATTTTTTGAAAAAGGAAATTTCAGATTTACTGTAAAGGCAGACGAGGGAGGAAAGAGCAGATGGGCGATGTTTAAGTTACAAACCTAAGGGAAGCTTTTTCATACAAAACTCTTCAACTGCAGCTCTTAAAATAAAGAAAGATTTTCTGTTTTCCACAGTGACTCACTAAACCTTTATTTAGACAGTTGGTAAAAACACCACATCACATAATTCACTGTTTCTTTTTTTAAAAAACTTTTTTGCCCCCCTTTTGCTCAGCTGCAGTTTTAGAATGATGATTTTTTTTCCTTTTAAAGGGAGGAAGGACTCTACATGAAGACATTTTGCCTTTTATTTTTTTGTTGGCAATCTAAATGTAGTTTGGAGTGGCTAATATTTCTGTTCAGACCCACAGCACAGCACCCTCTGGTGCACATATTAAACAGGAGGATTAGAGTTTTTATGAGGGTTTTGTTCATTTTGTGGCAGATATTTTTCAGAGATGAGTTTTCATAGTTATTCAGAAACTCAAAACCAAAAACCAGGACCCAAAACATAATGATTTGGAATAAATAGATCATCTTACCCTTTGAGCAACTCTCTTCCTGTGCTGATTGCAGGAGGCCTAGCTATTTGCAGAGTTGGATGACTTGTTTTCCACATAACTGGTTCATGATGCTGGTTTGTCTTCAGAAAGGCTGCAAGTTCATAGTTGCTGCTGTTTGGTTTCAGCCAACCTGCTGCTGGGTGATCATGAACACCCTTGTTTACCACCAAAGCCAATGGCAACCGAAAATACTCAAATTTTGGGACCAGTGCTTAAAACCAACAGTGGATCTTCATGCAGGGCTGTGGAGGTTTCTCTCAGCACATGGTTTTGGACCTCAGGGAATTTTGCCAATGGACTGCTGCTAGCCTGATTCCAGGAGATTTTGAGCTCCTCAGTTTATTTCCTGAAAAATGAATTGAGGGCATAAACACTTCACCACACACAGCAAGCACACATAAAATTATGCAGGTTTTCCTGTGTCAGGCGAAGCACTGTTAAATCAGTTTGCTTTAAAGTCCATTCTAATGGTTTCTGAACCTCCAAACTTTTGTTGTAGGTGCTACCTCCAGTCATTTTCCTTGCTAAAATATACAATAATGCTGTGAGGATCTACAGCTCCTCAAATGCTAAAAATAAGCTTAAGTTAACCATTAGCTTGCAGATGCAGCTCAGATATGAAGACAACTCAAAAAACCAGAGGGATCCAAGTTGCTTACACTATGTCTGCATAAGAAAAACTTTGCTCTCTGTATTGGAAGCTATTCTAGTTAAGATTCAATGTATATATATAATTTTTTTAATCTTCTCAGACTTGCTGCATTGGTCTCCATGGGTCTCTTTTCTCCATAGCTGTGTGTTTTCTGCTCTTCTACATTTAAAGCCAAGTTCTGCCACAGACAGTTGAGTTCAGCAACTGAAGAGCTGCCCATGAATATCTAAGGAGCTAATGCGACCTTTGGTCATCTCATGATTCAGTACATTGCCTGTAAGGCAGCTGGAGGGACTAGCTCTGATAGTGCCATGTGGACCTAGTGAGGCACTGGGAAAACATAGAAAATATATAAAATTTAAAATGTGAGAATAGTTTAAGAAAGCAGTAAATAACCTTACCTGAAAAAACACCAGCCTGACAGAGAGGTTTGGTAAAACGTGACAAATGTTACCAAAAAAAGAGAGAAAAAAAGGGAGAGATATTTTACTAGGAAAATGGCAAATTTTCACTGGGGCCTATCTGAAAAAGCTGATAACCTTTCCCAGAAGCTTGATGTGTTCCCTCTTCCTTGTGAAAAGCCATGTCTATTTGAAGAAATCATCAAAGAAAAAAAGGTTCCATTTCTGCAATGAACAGGAATATTTGTGGTATTAACATCTGAGGTGGCCTTTCAATTTACTAGACCAAAAGCAAAGAACAGGAGGAACTGGACCAGCCTAGTGGTTGAGAGTCTTTCTGGCTTCCAAACCACACACAAACTCATTTGTGCTGTTTGCATCAATTTAATACTCAGGGTGGCTCCAAGAAAAAATTCTAGCTTTTTCTTAGAAAAAAGTATATCCAAGATATGAGGCTTTTACAAACTACTTCATATTATGTCTCCTATTTGCATTTCCCAAGATGCTTCAGCATCATCCTGAGAATTTCAGAGAAGTACGTAAGGACACAGATAAGAAGCTGGGCAGAGAGTCATACTGGCCTGAAGGGTAGACAAGCAGCAGAGTGGGAAATCAGAATCCCTTTGGTCTGCAGGTATCTAAATCCTCCCCAAGTATGGGTACCTCTGCTGTGCTGCTGATCTTTTTTCCACACTACATGAAAAAAAAAAGTGCTTCTGTGGATTGTCAGTCAATGCCATGGTCTTTGTGTGTGCAAGATGATGGGTTTTCTTCCTCTGACACAGGGATGGTATCTGCTAAAATTTCAGATCTCTTCCAGCATGGCTCAGTCTTTTTCAGTCATTCCCGCTGCTCACACACCCCCACCATTTGCCCCAGCCTTTGTGGACAACCTCGTGGAGCAAAATCTGAAGAAAGACAGCTGAGGCTGATGCTGAGTTACGAAACATTTAATCTTCGTGTAGCTGAAATGTAAATGAGCAACCATTTCTCTGGTTAATTAATAGAACATGCTTTGCAAAGTGAAGTGCATCTTAGAGGCAAGAGTCTCCTCTGGCTTTAGAGCTGTGTGACTCCACATGGCTCCTGTGGAGTTGCTCCAGTTTTTTTCCCTGTGAAAATAGATTTAGGTCCAGTGAATAGAAATTAATGTTCACATAAGGTGGTCCAGCTGACCATGCTGTTTTCATTCAAAGTTCCTAAATGCTGAGTTCCCAGAACCAGTGCCCAAAAATGTGGAAGTGGGTTTGGTAAGTGTTTCTGGAGAAACTGGAACAAACCCAACATTTCCTTAAGAATATTTAGTCTTCTTTTCAGCACTGTGGGAGGTTTGAGATGCTGGTTTGCACATTTTTTAAGTGCCTTTCCCTTTGAGACACCTAGGGCAAAGGCCTCAGGCACTTGATGTTATCTGTTTTCATAAGAAGAGTTTTTTCCATACCACATTAAAAAAAAAATCTTCTGTGGATTGCCAGTGAATACCATGGTCTCTGTGTGTGCAAAACTTCCATTGTATCACCAAAGAGCTGCACGTAGAATAAGAATAGCCAATGCAATACAGATTCATGGGCAGAATAAGACAAGAAGGGTCCGTAATGGTTCAGAAGATAAACAGGCATAACAGGTCTGCTGGGCAAGATGAGAACCTGGATAAAACAACCGGTGTAGTCAAAAGAGAGTCTAAAGTCTTAGCTACAAAACTGAAGTCTAAGAGACCAAGATATGTCTTTTAATTCTCTCAGAGGTAATTTGGCTATAAGTATACTGAAATACAAAAAGTAATTTTTTTCCCTCTCCCCAAAGTGCTTCAAAAGCATCACTTGGGATCAGTCTGCCAGTCCTTGAAAAGATGCCTAGAAAGGGCAAAAAGGTCAAAGATAACATGCTTGATACTGGAAGGTAAGAGTCATCTGGTAGCTGAAGCTGCTTAGGGCAAAGTAATTTTCTAGGTGTAATGGGGTAACATTGTCTAGGTAGCAGGACTGAGAACTGTTTCGCCCTCTTCCATCACCCTACAGAGCTCTGACCTGCCCTCAGAGATGCGTAGGCTGCTGAGATGTGATGAGGGCTCAGGCAATCATCTGACTCCCTCTTGACTTTGTGTACCACCTTCTTCACCTTCACCACCTTCCACACAGGAGTGGATTTGTGGGCTGGCAGCCAAGGGCCCTGTGAATGCAGGGCATGCCACCGTGTCTCTCTCCCTGTGGCACCACAGGTGGTACCTCTTCCTTTTCCCTGTGGAGGTCCCCAGTCTGCTGAAAGGTACAAGGGCAATATGCGTTCATTTTCTTGTGCTCATCCTGCTAATGCTGCAGTCCATATATTGACTTGTCTGGGAATCTCAGCTTCCCAACCATTCTAGGTCACTCTCACCCCCATCTCCTAACCCACATTTTCTGTTTACATGCGTTGGTGGTTTAGCATCTGTCTACACGGCACACCACCGAAGCCTGTATGTCTTCATCAGCAGGCAGCTGCATTCACAGAAGCTGGATGGAAGTCAGATGCACTTTGACTAAACTCTGTATAAATCTTAGAGGTTCTTGGCTCTAAAGCCATTTAAAAGAAAACTAAAACAAACAAAACCCACCACCAAACAAACAACACCCCCCCCACTCCCTCCCCACACAACCTAACAACCAAAAAAACAACTGCAATTCCAAAATACACCCAACCCCCCGAAACAAACAAACAAACAAAAAACACAAACAAACAAAAATCCTCCCACCTTTCAAGATGTGCTTGGCAGAGCTTTATAAACGAAGAAAACCAGTTTGCCCATGGGATATTTGATTTTCCTCTAAGATCTTCTTGCTTCTATGCAGGTGGTACCAGCTGATGCAGAGAAGGGAGTGATGCTGTCTGGGGGAAAGAAAGAAAGAAAGAAAGAAAGAAAAAAGAAAGAAAGAAAGAGAAAGAAAGAAAAAAGAATGGAAGAAAAAGAAGGAAAGAAAAAAGAAAGAAAGAAAAAAAGAAAAAGGAAAGAAAACTAATTCTGCTGGGATAATATAATCTGTTTTACAACTGACCCTCTTTACTGTCCAACTGATTTCATGTTTTCATTCCTTTGTTTGGACATTTAATCAGTTTTCTTCAGTGTTTATCTGTGTGTTAAGTTGCGCTGGTTTTATCTGAGTGTAAACCGATTTCATTAAATCACTGCAAGCTGGATACTTTTACTGTACTTTACACCATTTTTATTTCTGTTTACTCTAAATTAATTAGCACCGGTGTCAAGCTGGAGCAAAGCACATCATTCTTCAGCACAGTAAGTGTCCACTGGTTTAACACAATAAGTACAAGTTCCAATTTAAGAGCAGCCAGAGCGGACCAGACCAGAATCCACTGGTACCCTGATGATCAAAGTGATCCAAAGTGGTGCCTTGGGATGGGCACAGTGAGACGACAAGCACATGTCATACCGTTCCCCCTGTATTTAGGTCTCAGGGACTTTCTCTCCTTTTGATTGTGAACACTTTATTTTGATAGGACCTTTTAACTTGTTTCCTCATATTTTTCCAAGTGTTCATCTCAACACTTGCCAAGTCAACTAGACATCTGATGAAGGGATGTTTCTCACCCTTCCCCAGAGTACGTGAGTTGAAAGTTTTCTTAAAGAAAACAATCCTTCTTCCTCCCACATCTCTAATGTACTGGTTTGGAAGGGAGGGAAGATCCACTCTTTCCAGGTGTTTTCCAGGTGTTAGCATTAGGTGGCCCCACCTTCACCCTGGGAAAATGCAATTCAAAGAATTTTTTCTTATATTTGTCCAAGATTCTGCTAAATCAAATATAGATTAAACCCTCCCTCATTTAATAAACGATGTTCAATATTGCCCTGACTTCTCAGCTTGTACCTTTTGAACAAGACAAAAAAGTTCCCACACAGGTAGCTGGCACTACATGTGTTTGTACACAAAAATGAAGAAGTGCCACACAACTGTGTGCAGAGGAAGCCTGAGTTTTCCTCCACCAACCACCCTGAGAGCTCTCCAGGATTTTGTTTCAGTTGTCTCCATTTCCTCAAAGTGACATTTACTGCCTTTGCCACCAGGTTTGGCAACCTAATCTCACTTCTGTTGTTAAAGGTTGCAAGTAGCAATTCCCACCAGGGAAGGTGGCTTCCCCTAGCCCATCCTGGGTAACTCAGGGCCTGTAGCAACTTGCTTCTGGTGTCTTCACTGCACAGCTAGCAGGAGGCACCCCTTTCTTTTCCCCATCCTCACTGAAGGAGCACAAAGGCTGCTTTCATCCAGAGACTGGCTTGCACCCACCCGGGACAGAGTCCTCTGATGTTGGCTGAGGTTAAGGCAGAACCACTACCCCAGCAGGGAAAGGTGGAAAAAATGGAAAAAATTACCTCTCTTAAATCCCGACCCTTGTCTGCCTCTGAACAGGCAGGACTTTTCATCTCAACGGGGCAAGAGAAGGGAGCTGGTGGGAGGAGCAGTGAGGGGGAGGGCTGGGTTGCAGCACCCGCCGGTTGCAGTTGTGCTTCGCGTAAGATAACGCAGGTGGGAATTTCCCTTCCTGCTCACAAACTGGCGGCACTTTGTCTCTGTTGTGCCAAGATGTTTTCATTTCACATTGCTGTGGCATAAACTTTCAAGATCTTAATGTGTTATGTCAGAAAAATGATCTTTATTTCATACTTTCAGCATTTGGTGGTAGTGAGGAAGAGAGAGGGAGAGCAGAGGATGAGGATGCTACTAGCTGCAGCTCTGCTGTGGAAAAAATACCTGGACCTTTTTTCCCCTGCAAGAGCAACTGAACACAGAGCCTTTGTCACTTGCTGGGTGGGGACTGTCACCTTTTCAGTGATGCTGATGGGCCAGATATAATGAGGAAAACAATGCTGTGGGGGCTGCAGGGAGAGCTCAGGGTTCCACACCTCCCTGATGCCGCTGCGAGTGCAGCTGGGCAAAAAGACCCCAGCCCTGTAGGGTCTGGCTAGTGTGAACCATTGGTCTCTCTTGGGCTGTACCCATCCCGGGCCAGTGGGCACCAGCATCGTCCCAGCTTCAGAGGGAACAGCCCTGCCACATCACAGTATTCACATGCCCAGAGAGCACAGTGACTTGCCTTATTTAATTTTTACTATTATTTTTTTACTATTATTTTTTCCAGATAACCCTTTCACCTTCACACCCCACTCATAGCTCACGGGAAGAAAAGTGGAAGATTTCTACAGAAATCTCAATAGATCGAGCTGCTTATCCAACAACAGGATATGGATTCTAAACCTGCTATATATATTTAGTAGTGACATAACTGTGAAGGGAAAAGCAGTTTACTCTCTCTGGTTTTTATTATATGCAATCTCAGCAGGCAATCCAAATGTATTCACCCACCACAGGGACTAGAAAACAATATATTTGTACTCTTATAAGACACAGACATTGACTCAAGGAGGGCCCCAGGGTTACCCTCCGAGAGCAGCCTTCAAATTTGGCTCAAATAGTTGATGCATGAACACAGGTTTTGGTGCATGTTACTGTTCCTGGTCTTTTAAAAAGCCTTTAACTCAAACTCTCAGACGAGAAACTTTGCTCTGGGCCTGCCACCTGCCTGTGAGTGGTTACAGATTTTTGCCCTTTGCTCTTGTAAAGCACAGTACATTTGCACAAGTGGACTCTTGTGCAATGTCCTTGGAAACCACTTGCCTTTTGGAAAGAGGCTCTCTATAGTTTGAAGATGTGCTTTCCACCCTTTGAGTTGGTTCAGCATCATGGCAATGCCAAGTTATTTCTGGTTGTTTTGTGAAAGCCATGCCATGTAACGCCTCTTTATGATGAGGCTTATTAGACTTCTGGGCTTGACTTTCAGAAAGTGGTGGGAAAAATGACCTGGCACTGCAAGCTGCTATCCACACACTGGGGGCAAGGGCCCATCTTGAGGAGAGCACTGGGGAGAAATCCTGACTCCAATCACCTTCTGAAGCAGTCTGGGCACATTAGACCTGACCTCTGGACATGTGCTCTGAGGCCAGACACAACCTTGGTGTACCAAAGCTGATCACTGCAAAGGTGGGCACCAAGCCCCCGGTGTGGGCACCTCTGCCTCAGGCAAAGCTCAAGTCATGAGCACATTTTCCTCTGCTGCTGGGGACAGCCACATCGAGAAAGTCTTTGGCCTCCTGGTGCCCACCTATCACTGTAGGACATCAAAGGAGGCATGGTTTTGGAGATCAGCACATTCGTTGGGAGGATTTCCTATTGCCGGCTTGCAACCTAGCCATAAAGCTGCAATCACACCTTCAAACAACACCTTGTTCATGGAAAGTATTTCAAAGACTGGCAGATCTGGCTGGCAGAATGGGGTCCCATATATGAATTAAAGTCTTTACTTTTTTCTTCCAGAAGTTTTCAAGAGTGCTAGTGACAGAAGAGGAAGGGAGGGAGGCAAATTAAAAACTTTTTATACATTAGGAAGGTAAATGAAGCAAGTGAATGCAAAGACAAAGAGATGAAAGTCATATTTTATGGTAAGCATCATGCAATAGCTTCTTATTGGTGATGGGTGCACAAAATGAGACACCAGAAGCCAATGAAAGAAACGGTTGTTAATACTCTGTCTAGAAATGATAGTTAGTACTGTGACTTTCTTTTTTCCCCCCACTGATTAAATAATTTATATCAGAATACTTTTGTAATTTGAGTCTGTCAGATGGGAGCTCTTTTATATATAAATATATTTTTTTCTTTCCTGCTTTCTAATTAGCAAGGTACAAAACAGAACAGTAATGTATTACACAAGCGGAGAAGTGACATTGTCTGGAGAGCCAGGCTGTGTCCTGATTCTCAACAAGGAGTGCTGTGATACTCTGCTCAGGAAGCCTAGACTCCCCTCATTTCAGCAGTTAAACAGTTAAAGAGATAGATCAAAGCGAAAAAAAAAAAAAGGAAAATATTCCTTTCAGGCTCTGAAACACTGTTGCCACCATGGAGAAGAGTAGTAGAAAATTAATAAGGTGGTGTTGGAGCAGATGCATGACCTGCAGTATAGTACAGAGGGCAAGAGTTCAAATATAAATAAATATGTATGGCTGTGCTATGTCTTATTAGATAAGAGTGCTGTCTCGTAAGCAGTTTAGGTGCAACGAAGTGGCATCTGTAGTACTTGCAAGACAAGGAGCTGTACTATAAACAAGCCTTCTGATTAAGCCTGGGATTTTCTAAGAGGCCAGCAAGAGCCAGGAGCCATTTCATCTCTCTGGGATCAAGGTATCAGGCATGGAGGGGGAGAGGGGTGAGGCTCCTGCAGTAATCCTTGCAGAATTGTCATCATTTAGGAGGCAAGACCAGTGGGTTCAGTATCCCAAAAGATTCCCCATGAACAAAACTCCCATTTGTTTCGATGGAAAAGTCAAAAATGCCATCCTTTAAGGTGCACAGTGGATAGTAAGTCTCCTCAGGTTTCGTTTCCCCAGGTCAAAACTTCAGGAGACATCCAGTAATATAACATGGGTTCTGGGGGATTTATTTCAGAGTCACCATTTGAGCATCCCAAAGCCAGCAAGCACTTGGGTCAGGGGACAGACTGATGGCAACTGATGCAGACCCCAGCCTTCCCTGAGAAAACCTGGGAAAGCTGAGACCCATTTTTGTGTCCAGATCTACTTCAAATAAATCTAACAGAAATCATCTCACAGTAACTTCTCAGCCAGATGTTAATTTGAAAGTTATATTTTAAAGTACACGGATTTTATCACAATTAGATCTTCATGATGAACTCTTTCGATTTTTTTTTTCCTGCCTTGTGTAATCACTCGGAAAAAAGAAAGCAAGCATCATCTGAGACTGAACTGAACTGGTTACAAGCAGCCTTAAGAAAAAAATTGATACAGACAAAATAGAGATTTTCATTCTTTGTCAGTCACAAATAAACATCACCTCAGATTTTCCACTTGAGTTGAGCTCCCCCTCTATTTTTCAGCTAGATATTTCCCAAATAGTTCCGATGACCCAAAACAAGCATTTTTTGCAAGATGAATTTCTCTGCTACAGAAGTTTATTCATCCCAAGGCAGACTCTGGGAAAGCCAGGGGCAAGGCTTGTCAAGTAGTTTGGAAACAAATGTAGGCAAAAGATGGAATCGGCTCCGTGCAAGTTTTGCCCCTCCCCGCTGCACCTCCCTTCTTTACTTTTATAGGGGGGGATTAGTGACATGGATAAGCCATGGGAGTAAAGCTCGCGTGGTTTGTACATGTCACCAGAACCCCTACAGAAAAATGCAGCTTTATAATATGTACAATTTCGGTTTAGTTTATTATTTATAATACCTGGGTACCAACAAAAAAGCTCAGACACTAATGCAAAGTTCTTAATTTCTTAGTGCGTTGACATCACTTACTGTCTTTCTCGATGTATTTTTATTTGTTTGATCTTCTATAAATTTTTCTCTTTGTTCTTCAGATGGAATAGCAAATCTAGTTCATTCCAAAGACACTCTGCTGGTATAAAGTAACTGAAACACCTTTAAAAATTTAGAGTTTTAAGTGTGATATCATGTCCCATAAGAATATTTGTATCATTACAGGACACAATATCACCTAGTTCTGTGGAAATCTGAAATTCCACTAATTTATAAGAATATCTGTCGCAGCCATCTGTGTTATTTTAATGCAGAAAATTTACTGGGGTCAGTGAACTAAGTATTCTGTTCCTGCTCTGTTTCAGTGTGATTTTAGCTATGCCAATGTTTGCAAACCTTTCTTTCTTTCTAAAACCTTCATACTTAGGCACCTCAGTTGAAGCTTTTAATGAAGGTTTCTGTTCATGGATTCAGATTTCTAAGGTTGTGGTACTTGATGACTGCCTGTCCTACTTTCACCTTATCTTGCCTATGGCTGAGCATATCAATATTTTGAAGTGAAGCTGGAAGTTATCTCTTTTCATAGACTTGTGATCAGACCAGGTTTTCAACTGTCTTGGAAAAGAAAGGGATAATGGTGGCTGAAGATATTTGAATGGTTGATGATTTGCAGTTTTGAGTGGGGGAATTTGGCAGGGCCAGGGAGCAGCAGGCATCAGTTAGTACTGAGAAGGGGGAAATGGTTTGGGCAGAAGAGGGCTAGTCAGCATCAGGAGAGAGGGAGGATGGGTATAGGAGGCAAGGGCCGCTGGAGGGCCAAAGTTTTCCACCCAGCATGTGGCCACAGGGGACATCCTGACACTGAGATCTGCTCTTTGACTTGGATCCCACCTGGGACCAGGAAAATGTGCTCAGGAGCATTGTCCTCCCTTGTTATGTATACTTGGCACTCACTTCACTGCCTTCTCAGCAGGGCCTGTTGCAACCCCAGTCATACAGCCATACATACCTCAGCCTCTTTCTTTGCCGCTGAGAACTCTACTCTCCTCCAGACACAACATCCCCCTAGTTTATATTCTTATATTATTATGTGTTCTCTTCCTCCCTCCCTACAGACACACACACACACACACACACACACACACACATGCACACACAAATAGAGCTAAAAGAAATCAGTGAAGAATCAGTGGCCAGCAGAATGATGGATAATAAAAGAATACTCTAAGAGGAGCAATAAAAACTCTGAACAGTTGTGGGACCATTGCTAGAGACAGCTCACAGCATTGCAAGGTTTAACAAAGAAAGATCAGAAGTGTTGACTAGACACTTTTGTTCTGAATTTGCAATTAAGCTGGAGGGTGTATCTATCCCGTCTGACGTTTCTGTGGGAGCAGAACGTTTATCTCTGCAACAAAGGAAGATCTGAGGCAGCACCTGCTAAAATTAAGCTTTCCCAAAAACAGCTCTATTAATTTGCACCCAGGAGTTTTAAAGCAAGTGGCTAAGGAACTTTCTGAAACACCCTCATTAATAATTCAGAGATGTTAGGAGAGTGAGTTAATTCTGGAGCCTGAAGGTCAGCAAACACTGCTCTAAAGGGAAAAAAACCTGTTAGAAACAAGAGAAAAAAGAAAGTAATAGAGAGAAGTAGAGAACCAGCAAGGCTGACAGTTCCAGATACATCTGAAAACAAATTTTTAGGGCAACTATAATGAAAGATTTAGAGCCTAAGTATACATGTATATATTCCTATAAAACAAAGCCTAGCCAGGAAAAGCGCATAGTAGTAGTTCTAGCATTTTCCTGATTTTTAGGATTTGAGGTTTCATAAACTAAAATTATCAAGGCTATTGCAGAGAAACCCAAAGGACAGTTTGGTGTGTGTGTATTTCTCATGGTGAGAGGCTGATCTGGGGATGCTGCTGCCCCAGGTGTCCCTGTATCCTCACGGAGGACACAGTGGTATGGCCCCAGAGGGCCACACTGCACAAGGCACCCATGGGAACACCTTGGGCAGCCCCCTCCAAGCCTTGTGCAGATGTTTGAAGTGAGGCTGATGGTACATTTGAGGTCAAGAAAATCATAGAATAACAGAATCATAGAATCAACTGGATTGGGAAAGACCTCTGAGATCATCAAGTCCAACCCTTGATCCAACACCACTGTGGTTACTGGACCATGGCACTAAGCGCCACATCCAGTCTCATCTTAAAAACCTCCAGGGACAGTGAATCCACCACCTCCCTGGACAGCCCATTCCAAGGTCTAATTACTCTCTCTGTAAAAAATTTCTTCCTAATATCCAACCTAAGCCTCCTGGTACAGCTTGAGACAGTGCCCTCTTGTCCTACTGCTGGTTGCCTGGAAGAAGAGATTGATGCCCACTTGGCTATAACCTCCTGTCAGGTAGTTGTAGAGAGTGATGAGGTCTCCTCTGAACCTCCTCCAGGCTGAACAACCCCAGCTCCAGCTGGCCCCCCAGCTCCATCAGCCTCTCCTCATAGGACTTGTGCTTGAGTCCCTTCACCAGCCTTGTTGCTCTTCTCTGGACCTGCTCCAGCACCTCAATATCCTTCCTGAATGGAGGGGCCCAGAACTGGACACAGTACTCCAGATGCGGCCTCACCAGCACTGAGTACAGGGAAAGAATCTCTTCCCTGGACCTGTTGGCCACACTGGTCCTGATCCAGGCCAGGATACCATTGGCCTTCTTGGCCACCTGGGCACACTGCTGGCTCATGTTCAGCTTCCTGTCAATCCAAACTCCCAGGTCCCTTTCTGCCTGGCTGCTCTCCAGCCACTCTGTCCCCAGCCTGTAGCGCTGCATGGGGTTGTTGTGGCCAAGATGCAGGACCCAGCACTTGGCCTTGTTGAACCTCATCCCGTTGGAAACAGACCATCTCTCCAGCTTGTCCAGGTCCCTCTGAAGAGCTCTCCTGCCTTCCAACAGATCAACACACCCCTCCAGCTTGGTGTCATCTGCAAATTTGCTAATGGTACACTCAATCCCCTCATCTAAATCATCAGTAAAGATATTAAACAGAACTGGGCCCAACGCTGATCCCTGGGGGACACCACTAGTGACTGGCCGCCAACTGGATGCAGCCCTGTTCACCACCACTCTCTGGGCCTGGCCCTCCAGCCAGTTCCTAACCCAGCAGAGAGTGCCCCTGTCCAAGCCGTGGGCTGCCAGCTTTTCCAGGAGTATGCTATGGGAGATGGTGTCAAAGGCTTTGCTGAAGTCCAAGTAAACCACATCCACAGCCTTCCCCTCATCCACCAGGCAGGTCACCTGATCATAAAAGTAGATCAGGTTGGTCAGACAGGACCTGCCTTTCCTAAACCCGTGCTGGCTGGGTCTGATCCCTTGTCCATCCTGTAGCTGTTATGTGATTGCACTTAGGATGATTTGTTCCATAACTTTGTCAGGCACTGAGGTCAGGCTGACGGGCCTGTAGTTTCCTGGGTCCTCCTTGTAGCCCTTTTTGTGGATCAGCGTGACATTCGCCAGCTTCCAGTCATCTGGGATCTCCCCTGATGTTTGCCTTTGGACCGGGGAAAAAAACTTGAGCTGCATCTCTATGGCTTCTGCAAACCAAATAGCTGCTGCCAGGTAAGGGTCTATAATCCTACTTTTGTTTTAGAGGATCACTTTCTTGCAGATCTAAACGGCATTTTTATTATTATTTCCAGTTGTTACATGATTCTTATTATAGTTCAGAACTGACGTCAGCAATAAACAATAATAGGATTGTGAACTATTGCTCTTTCTAATAAAATTATGTTTCTTCTCTGTATTATAAATCTAATAGCTATTACATCAGTACCCATAAATATATATCATTGCTTACCTTCTTAATATATACAGGGCATTGCATACCCCAACAGAAAATAATCAGATTTTTTTTATAAGTTAGCCACAGCCATTATTAGATCATGAATGCCTAATAAGTAAAAGTAGAAGATATAATTAATGGGCAGTTTTCATATAATTTTCTCCTTTTGAAGGGTGAGAAAGAGGTGGCTTTTACCTGCTTTTCTTTCCCATCTAAAACTACAGCCTCTATTCTGTCCTCAGCCTTTCTCCACACTTTTCTTTATAATTTCTTTCCCTTTCTTGCTTGAGGTTAAATGCCAGCAAAACAGCATTGCACAAAGGCAGTGCAATTTCTCCAGCACAGTGCCATCAAAAACCCTCTCTGTCCTGAGAAAGGGGCAAGAAACAGCCTTTTCCTCCACTGTTTTATGCTATTGTACATACTTGCTGCCCTTGTGGTCGAGCGTCTTAACTCCCTCCCTTGCCTCCCATTCCCCCTTTCGATATTCCCCCATTTTTTCATGATACCCACTTCAGCCATGACCTCCCAGATGGCTGAACCTCATGATGCTCACCCTCAGTCTCTGGGGTGTGAGTGCCTGAAGGCTTATGACAGAGGCTTACGTCCCAGGCAGGGTGGCAGTGATGACACCACCACCCCAGCCGCTTCCTGATGCCCCCATCCTGGAATGCCCCTGTAAGCCCATCGAGCCTTTCTGGAGAGGACGTGCCTGGCGGCACCCCGGGGCAGCTCACGACATGGACACAGCTGTGATCTATGGAAGCGCGTGCAAGATCTGTATAAATAAGGCAGATCCCCCCTACACCCCCCTCCTCCTCCTCCTCCTGCTCCTCCTCCTCCTCTCATCTCTCTCAGCGCTGATTAATGTGTTGAATGAAACCTTTAAATGTTTGATTTCAAAGCAGAGAGATTTTTTTCCCCCACTTCTTTCCGCCTATCTGTAAAGAAGAAAAAAAACCCCATGATCATGTGGGAAATGTTGATTTTAATGGAAAAATTGCATTGTGCTGACTTTCATAGAGTAGAAAATCCACAGAGTGAGACTTCAGGCTTGGCACCTGCTCCAGAACCTTCCTGATGAAGCAAAGGTTGTCTTCATTAAGAGCATTAATATTCATGCAGCATGGTAATTTTGACACAGAAAAGGTCTCTGTAACCTTTTCTTGTGTGAGAATTTTTTACTTCTCAAGGAAATTACAGTCCAGCAATGACTTAATTAATGCTGGGTTTCTTCGGCGGATTTTGAAGAGCTGTCAGTTTGGGCTTGCGGTAGCTGTCAAGCAGGGAGAGGCCTCTGGGTAGGTAGATTGAAAGGAAGGAGGGAAAACACCCGAGCCCTCAGCGTAGATCCTCACGGCTGGGGTGTAGTAATGTGGGGGAGGATGGGAGGTACACACACCTCCCACATGAGTTTTAATTTAGCAACCTGCTTTCCCCAGTGCTGGGTCATTCATTATTGGTATAAAGGACACAGTTTGAATTAGTCCTCCATTTCTCACTCAGCTTATTTGTTATTTTTATTGTTGTTACTATTACTGTAGAATGTTCATTTTGCTCTCCTCTTCCTCTAGCAGCACATGTGGAAGTTCTCTGGAGAAGCCCACTTTTATTGGTCTGAAGCCTCTGTTGCAAGTGTAGGGAAGAAAGAGAGAAGCCTCCTTCTGCTTTTAACAAAATATTTATATATGTGCATATACATATGTAATCAGATAAAAATACTCCAAAGAAATGGGATGTACTGCCAAAGAGGAGCAGCAGCAAGTAGTATTTTTTTAAAATCAAAGTTTACATTCTTCTCCAATGATGTCAGTCATGTTTGCAGACAGGGCATTTCGCACAGCAGCAAAGGAAGGAGCTTCTCCCTTCTGCTTCTTTTCCTTAGTTTGAATTTTTTGGGTATGATTTTGAGGAGATCCTTTTAGGATCTCTCTTTTCCGATGCTGTTTTGTTTTTCTTTCTCCAGATCACTCTGAAGTGTCCTGTCTGGTTTCCTGGTTCCAGGGCGGCTTTTGGTGCACTACTCTTCTGCTTCAGTCCCCTCTGCTTGGCCCA
The DNA here is from genome assembly GCF_009829145.1 of Chiroxiphia lanceolata. Lineage (NCBI taxonomy): Eukaryota > Metazoa > Chordata > Aves > Passeriformes > Pipridae > Chiroxiphia > Chiroxiphia lanceolata. The sequence continues at coordinate 60,562,003 of NC_045637.1, read as the reverse complement.
CTCTGCCACAGCAGAGTGCACCGCTAGAGAGCTGCACCACAACCTCCTCCTTCCTGCTGGAGACCAAGAAGGAGACTTCAACAGCAAGACCTTGAAGGCAAATGCAACTAGTCAACGCTCCAGATGTAAATCCCCCTCCCCCCTCAAATGGCTTTGAGAAGAAATTGAAGCTTCGTTCTTCTATCCAATATATTCAAAATAACCCTGTTTTCTTTGGTAGCAGTATTCAAAGTATGTTTTTTTTCACCTGGAAATGAATGGTCCCAAGGCAAGATTCTTCTAGACTTCAAAATCTGAATGTCCAAAGACCCTCCCTCCCACTGCCAGGAAATGCAAGAGATTTTTGATTATTCTGTAGTCTAAATGAGGCAGCAGTGTTATGCCAGCGCCTTACTTAAAGGTGATGCAGAAGGCTAAAATGAACATTTAAATAACGTCCTTGAGTTATGAGCATTTTGAATATTTTAAGAAGGGAGGCTGCATATGACATTCATTTCAGCCAGCTTTATTCTTTATTTTTTTAATTGTCAGAAGTGAAATCCCAACGATGTTGCTGGTCCAAATTTCTGTTTCATATGTTGACACCTTGAAATTCAAAGGCACACTGCAAAGTTAGTTAAACCAAGGCTAATGGCACAAAGACGTGCTGAATAACACAAGTAACAAAACTGAAGGATGTTCAGCTGAAAAACATACACTGTAATATATGTGCATGTGTATAAATATACAAATATTTTAAAATAACCTGTACATTCTCCTATGTTCATTTTAACTCTTTTTTAGCCATTCTCCCTTTACTGTGGACATCCTGGCATGCAGAACTAACTGGGCTTCAAACTAGAGGAAATTGATACCTGAAAAAAACACCCAAAGAGGGTGATCAAGAAAAGGGAGACTGTTCTATGTTCTATGGCCACCCAGATATATAAAATGTCTACAGGGGTCTTCACCACCGCTCAACAATTTCTAGAGAACTACAAAAATTAAGAAGACCAAGAGTCGTCACATCAAACTCTTCATACAATGTCTCCCTACATCACACACTGTGGGGTTCGTCTCAGACACCCATTTCAGGACACGTTTTCAAAATAGATTTATTTAAGGCTGCATTGCTAAAAAGAGAGATCCTAGTGAAATATAAGTGTTTTGGGCAACAAATTGAGAGTTTATTCTAAGATGAGTAAGGCGATAAGATAGTCAATAGAGTCAGGAGAGTACCAGTCAGGGTCTTAACGAGGTCTTGGCATCTTTCTAGGTTTGCTTTCGTTAGGCACCATGTCACTCCTCCCTGCCTGCCTGGTGCTCTCTGAAAGCACTCAGCTGCCTTACCTGGGATGATCCACTTGTTTCAGTGGTTACACTTGCTTATTCTCTCAGTTAGTTCACCATTTAATACAGTGCTAACTCACATATTTTTTCCAGCTACTAATTAGCATTTTTACTAGGGATGATGTCACAACATTGGAGTCCAAGTGAAGAGATAACAGCAGCCAAGGGGTCTAGGATCAACAATTGAAAATAAAAACCATATCTAGTCCCATTCAGACACAAACTAAGACTGCTCCCAATTTCTGATTCCTCATCAAAAGCCAAGTATCTCCAGAAGGACAAATTTTGCTCAAGAGTGGTAATTTCACATGGTTATCATGTAGAATGTAGTTTCAGTAATAAACTGTTTGGTCCTGTGTAACCTCCACTTCCATTTCACAAACCTCTCCAACTTGCCTTTCCCGTACAAGAACTTTTTCCTGACCAAAATATGATCTCTTTTCAGGTACCAAAGGTATGCTGGAGTAAAATGTGGTTTTATTTATGCACACAGGCTAGAAAGATTGCCGCAAAGGGAATTTTCTAGTCTAGGGGACAAATAATAGTAGTTGTATTTCTTATCATCACAGTAAATGAAATAAATACCTAATATTTCTTCTGCTTAACAAAGTAAGTAATTAACAGTGCTATAGTCAAGGGAACATGCAGGCAAACGGAGCAGTAATTGGGGTGATACAACATTTGCCCACTTCTCAGATGAGGGATAAGGAGTAGGCCAGAAGTGAACCTGCATTTTATTTACCACTACACCACTGATAATTAGACAGCTTGCCATAATGGATTAGCAGCAACCAGTGGCACCCGTTATCCCTGGCTGACAGAGCAGTGTGTGCCACAGAAGAAGCTGTTAAAGGCCAAGAAATACAAGTGTGTAAAAGATAAGAATAGCGAGTGTCCTCCCCATGTCAGGCTGACTGGAAGTTGAAAGCAAGCAAGAAAGTCAATCTTAAAATATGCCAGTTAATTTTAATGACATTGAAATTTTACTGACAAGTCTGAAGTATTTTAAGTAATGTCAGAATTATATTACTTGGGAGAAAACTGAATTTTTATGATCTTTTTTTCATGTATAAGCTGCATTACTGTTTTATGAGGGAAGCCTGTCAATTTGCCTGCTTTGAACAAAACACCTCAGCAGCAATGTACCCATTGCACTATATATTCTGTTCCACAGCCAGTGGAAGAGGGTATGTTGGGAAGGATCGGCATGGGCTATGCTCACGGTGCTGTGCTGTCTGCATAACCTCACTGCCAGCCTGGAGCCAGGCTGATCAATAGCAGTTCTGAAGCCCTGGGGCAATCCCTTGGCAAGGCACAGCACCTTTCATGGAGACCTGCTCTATAAGCGCCGTTGTTTCCCAAGCATGAGACAGGCCTTGCATAGGGATGTTCAGAGAACCCTTCTCTCACCAAGGCAGCATGAGCACCACCACGGTGAGTATGGAGCTCTGTGTTGTCCCAGGTAAATGAGAAAAGGTCTTGTCTTGTTCACTTGATTGACTAACTGGTGATCTTCCAGCAAGGTTATAAATCTCCACTCATCTCCTTGTCTTCCTCTGAACTGAACACCAAGGAATTACCAACCTGTCCTCCCTGAAATTCAGAGGGAGCTGTGTGCTTCCCAGTTTATGCATCTACCCACTCCATCCAGGGTTAAAAAGATGCCATAGGATCTAATAGTCCACCATGTCTGTGCTATTGGCATTTTTAAAACAATTCCATTCACATTAACACAGGTTTTATTCCTGAGCAGCCATCCAGTTAGTTCATAAACACACACACACTAGAACATAGGTGCACATCCCAACCCTGCAGCAGCAAGGTCTAATTCAGCAAGATGTAAAACCCAAACTGCTCCTCAGAGCTGGGGCATTCCCTTCTGGGGTCTTGCTGCTTCTGGGCTTTTCCTAAGACCAACAGCATCATCTTCTTGTCTCTCCCAGATGCTTCCTACAAGTATGTCTTGCTCACATAATTTTTCTGGACCTGGCTGAGAGTCATTGGTTACCTGTTTCCCCAGTTCTGCAGCCTGGTTAGTGCAGGCGACTGAGGAGAGAGCAGAACTTGCTCCTTCTCACGCTTTATTTCCACACATTATGAAGGCACCTCTTCCATGCAGTGCTCAGCTCCTGGCAGCCCCTGGTCACCTATGTCAGGCTATGGTCTGATGTGGTGATTTAATCTTTTGGCAACAACCATACAATTTAATCTGGTGGTTTTAACAGTAATCCCATCCTCCATTAAAAGGTTGCCTTTGCAATTAAAATTGCCTTTGAAAGACATCTCTATAAAATGCTGCTGGGTTCACCCCTATTTTTTTTTCCACTGGACAAAGACCACCTCTGGTCTCAGGTGGAGGTTCTTCCCCTCTACCTCTCCCCCTATTCCTCTCTGCTGCATAGCAGTGGTGAGAGCCCAATTTGGGGAGGCATCTAGCAGGGCCCCATCTCCTAGCAGGCAAAAACCCCTTCTCCCTGCTGGTGGGCTTCCCTCCCAGCCCTATTCCCCACTGCCAATTGCTGTATCCTGCTTAATGGTATTACAGCCATGAAATATGATTTTCTTCCAGTTGGGAATAGGAATTTTGCCATGTTTTGCTGAGCAGCACATTTAATATAAATAATTCCTACTGCTCACAGGCTCCCACTTTTATGAAAGGTTTGTGCTGAGCCCACAGCAAAGAATTTTAGGAAAAGGCTATTCATTAAGACCCTTACTTGTCTGCCACCTCCAAAGATTCCCCACTAGCAGAAGGGGTCATGTAATGTCTTATTTATACCAAGCTTTCCAGTAATTAATTTTTCCACACCATTTTAGCACACACCTGGGTGTTTTTTCCTCATTTCTCTATTTGTGGTGCTTTTTGATTTTTTTTCCCCACCCCAAGTTGCTTGTTCTGATGCTAGCATGAAACATCCAACCTTTTAAAGAAATCATTCATTTTTTTAAAGGTTGAACATGTCATGGGAAGTTGGTGCACCTAATATTAAATCCTAGCTGTTTCTTTCAAAGTTCTTGAACATTGCAGAGGCTCTCATGAGCTCTGGCACTGATGCTCAACACAGCACACAAAATCACCAGTGGAAACATGTTTTTTGAAATGCACTTAGGAAACAGTTGTGTTTGAGGTTGGCATCTGCTTTGCTATGTGGTTACTAGTTCAAGGGGTCAAAACCGCAGTCAAGGAGCACTGGAATTGCATGGTTAGGCCCTGAGAAGCACAGAGATATCCAAAACAAGGGCTGAATCCTCTTACCTTGTGTAATTCTGCCTTAAGTTGAAAGATCATGTACAGGAGGCATTACTGGGCTATGACTGTTTCGCTGCTCACCGGTTGTCCCACAGCAGCTGTTCACAGAAGTCATCACAAATACAGCATCACGACACGGATCTTCACTGGCAGCCTCGGCACAGGCGCTGGTTGCTGTCCCATCACCCAGGTGACACTGCTACCAGTAGTTAACCTGGGTACTCTAATCAGGTGAATATGGGCTTGTGCATCAGTGGATTGGTTTTTACATCTCCTGCCTAAGCAACCTCTGCTGCTTGATTTTGTGTGAGCTCCATGGCTGTAAATGCCGGTGTCTGTGCTTTTGTCCAGTGCTTTCCAATCAGCCTCTTCAGTGGGGCAAGACTGGAAGCAGAAGAAGGAAACACTGCAGAAGGGAAAAAAAAAAAAAAGGCGATGAGGTGACCCACCTTGAGCAGAACTGCTCTTTGAGAGCACACAGGACTGGCAGCAGTGGTACGGCCACTAGAAACAGTCCCTGCAAAAAGCACATCCTGCATGCCTGGCACTGGACTCAGTGGAACTGCAGAAGATTGTGTTTCCCATCCCTGGCTCAGCTTCCAGCCCAAACTGGACCTCAGCAGAACAGTTTAATGACCTAGCATGGTTGGCTTTAGCAACCAGCATTGACCCTGAGGTGCCACCTCACGGTTTTGAAACGTCATATCCTGAGAAGCCTTCCCTGTGAGACATGACTGAGCACCTCTGCAGCCAGATGCAGGTCTGTGCTACTGTTTTAAAGGTGTCTACCAACATACAACAAATCAGGACTAGCTCACAGTGCTTTTTTAAGAAGCTGCAAAAACGATTGTAGCAGACCAGGTTTAGGGTGTGGCTGGGTGCATAAGCTCCAAGAGGGTAAAAGAAGCACTCTGGGTGGTGGAAGAGGATTTAAGGCTCAGCCTAAGGAGCCTAAGTAGCAGCAAGGAAAAGATAGAAGTGAGAAGGAAAGTGGAAATGAGGAGAGCTCTGAAAAGATAGCTCACAGGACAGGACATCCTGACAGATATGAAGAATGATGGGGAAGCAACCTTACTGCAAAAGCCAGGGGTGGAAGGACAGGGAAGCAACTTCACGGTGTATTTACACAGAAGAACCGATAAGTTACAGACCATGTATAGACATGATTTTAAAAATTAACTGCTGGTTTTGGGGGCCGTATGGAAGAGCTGACAGTCTGAGACACCTTCAAGTAATTCAACTGTTTCATTTCTGAAAAATGAGACTCCCATAAGGCCTCTCAGGTTTAATGTGCATAACCCCCTTCCAAATTTCTGGCACCAGAGCCAGCCTAATGCTAATCCTGAAGAACTTAGTCCTCATTTCTGAGTCAAGTGGCTTGAGAGAGAATTGTGGCTGCAGCATGTAGTGGTCTGTATCTCCACACATCACCCAGCCAGGACTTGTATGGATACATGGATGTTGTCATAGCCCTTGTCCTCAGCACAGGCAGCTCTCCAGGCACCAACAAAGGCAGTGCAGGCACACCAGCCTTTATCAGCACCCTGCTGCTCTCACAGAGACATTCCTTACTTATTCACTTCTAACTTTCCCTTCACAGCCCTGTTAAGAGCACCTTGAATCCTCCAGAAATTTCTATCAGGATAGTCCAGGCAGCAGCAAATATGCCAACAAAACAGCCTCCAAAGGTGAGCCCCTGGAGAAGCTGTGCTGCCCCATGGCTTGTCTGGCAAGCCTCGTGAAGGCTACAAGCCGAACTTTGCTAACATTTAACCTTGCTTAACCCTTGAGCTTGGGCTACTTTCAGCTGCCCCAAGATGATTGATAAAAGACCCTGAGTGGCATCACTAATCTGGAGGTCAGTGCAAGCTGTTTGTGTTCCCATGTGCACATATGGAAGAGCTTTAGAGTGTCAGATCCAATACTCAATCACTGTATCAGCAAAGGTGTAATGAAATTCACTTTACTGCTCCTTGAATAGGTTAGATTTCATATTGCATAGAAGAGGACTCAAGTCTCGGGGCTGCTATTTGGTTAAAAATTTGGAGAAGTAATTTTCCCGCTTGCGCTATTAAGCATGTGGTTTTCTTTATTTTGAGATCTCACTTTGCCGGGGTATATGCACATCCATATATCTCACAACACATGTATGGAAACCATACACAATAACAAAATAGTCTTATGTACTGTTAAAGCTGGTTTTAAAATTTACAGGGTACAACTCTCTTTTTTTTTTTGCTGAAAAGAAAAGTTCTAAAACAGTTCCATATAGTTAATGTAGTGTTTGGCCTTCCATTAAAAAGATACTATTAAACCAGTCACAAAAACACTAGCAAGTGAGTAAATGTTTAAACCACAAATCTCTCTGAACTCCTATGGGAAGGAAGGGGGTGGGGGACTCTACCAGTTCCAAAATGGCAAGATCATATATCAGAGGTGAATAATAATGTGCAAAATAATATGTTTGAAGGAATAATAGAAACTAGGAGGGGTAGGAGAGAAAGGACTTTAAGAGATGAAAAATCTTAATGCCAGGAAAGATGGAGATTCTGGAAATGTAGGTCTTGCTAAGGAATGGAAAGAAAGAGAGAGAAAGAAGAGAAAGAGAAAGAGAAAGAGAAAGAGAAAGAGAAAGAGAAAGAGAAAGAGAAAGAGAAAGATGATAAGAGAGACAGAAAGAGAGGAGAAGAGAAAGAAGAAGAAGAGGAAGAGGAAGAAGAGGAAGAAGAGAAAGAAGGAAAGAAAAAAGAAAAGAAAATATAAAGAAAAATAAAAGTAAAAAGAGGAAGAAAAGAAAGAAGAGGGACCAAATGGGAGCAAAGCAGCAGGGTGACACCCATCCTGGCTGTAGCAATGCAAATGAGGCCTCACTGAAATGGAGTGAACGAAGCACAACTGTATATTCTGTACACGAGACAGTTAAAAATTTGAACATAAGGTAGCATTTCCTTTATCATATCCCATAAAAATAGCAATTTGCTAAAGCCCTTGTAGCACAGTATGGAAGGTGGTGTATTTTACTGATAATGTAGAGATGACAGATAGTTCTATACTAGGAGGTTTCAATGGTGTCTTGCTGTATAGCATAATAAATTGTGAGGAGCAGAGACAGAGGACAGTGCAGGCAGGCACTGCTCCACCTTCAGTAGCCAAATAATTCAGCCCAGGCTCAGTAATTATGCTGTGTGAAAATATGGGATTAATTAGACTGGTACACTAACACACTGTAGTCTCATTAAAGGCTGAACAGCATTTTCATAGATACTGCCACTTGAACAGGGCTACTGCTAATGCGAAAAGACAAAGTCTCTTCTTTTCACACTCCTTGCTTATTATCTTACTTAAGGCCACTTAAGCAAAGTTCCAAACGCAGCCTGGCAGAAAGCCCTTTCTGGGATTTATTTTGTTATTTTACCTGTATGCCAGGGAAACAGAGGGGAAAAAAAACAACCAAGGGGAAATACTAACATTAGCAATAACCACAAATTCTCCCCTTGCACTAACCAGACTTTTTCCTTTCCTTCCTCCTTCTTAATTTTTCTCTCACTCTTTTGAGGAGGGGAGCATGGGTTTGGGGGGGATGATGGAGAGGACAGATGTCTCAAAGAGAACGAGATAAAACCTGCATTGCAAGTCTCAAGTGTTTGATTTCAGCTTAAGGAGTCAGCCTCTCTGAGGGATGTGCTCAGCTTGATGGGGGTAGCAGGAGCCACATGCCAGCACCGCATCCCAACAGAGGAGCACTGGGGTAAGAACTGTGTCTTTTGAACTGAAAGGTGATCAGCAAGCCAGAAGATATAATTTATGCTAAATAGTTGCTGTTTCACAATCTTTTATCAGCAGAGAAAAACATCCTTTCTCCTACTTGCTCCAAGCCATTGAAAAGGTCTCAGTCACCTAGCAAGTCCAGATGTTGCCACCCTTGTAATTACAACTCCGTTATAATTCCTCAAAGAATCCAGCACCTGGGAGAAAATTGATTTTGGAAGGAAAGTATGGCTGTAACACAGCCTCTGTTAAACAAGTAATTTTCCTCCATCAGCTTCCCATGCTGCCCACACCTCGTGGGTTGGCACTGGCTGGATAGTCAGTGTCCCCCTGCTCCCTGTCTGCACTGCTCCATGGCTTTGGCCCACTTTGGGACACCTGGGGGTGCATGCTGCAGCTGGAGGCAGGCGGGAATCAGGGCTGGTATTATCCAGTGGCTCCCGGTGGGGAGTGGGTTTGGTCCTCGTGTGCTTTAATTCTGGGTAAATGGTGTGGATACAGTCCACTGCGCGGGAAGCAGACTGCCACAGGGGTGTTAATATATAAAGCTTGTCCTTTAAAATTAACAGGCCTCTGTAAAGACCTGCTTCACCCTGCTCTCAGGAGAGCTATTAGAGCAGAGAGAGACTTTGCCACATACATAGGAAGGAAGCAAGGGGGTGAGAGAGGCAGGAGAAAAGCCCAGCGTATCCTGATGACAGCCAATAATAGAGGTATCTGTGCAGAAATACTGTGGGCTTGGAGATGCCTTTGAAACAGGCAACGGTAATATTGAAGTCAGAGAAATAGCTGATGTTGAATAGACTGAAACCTGCTTTGTGGCTTAACAAAAGTGGGCAATAGAGAGAGGCTGACATGAAACAAGTCAGTTTGCAGCAGGCTCTAAGGTTAGCATCATTAGCAAAGGGGAAAAATGATTAGCAGTAAAAAGCGAGACATTAAAAAGAGATTTAAAATGAGAGCTAGAGGGAGCTAGGGGATGGGGGGTGCTTTATTTGTACTTGAAGAAAATAAAAGAGTTTCCACCCAGACACATTTGAATTCTCTCTGCTGCCTTTGCACACAGAAGTTTTATGAATATTTACCTTTCACATGGATTGGGAAAGAATATATTCTTTGGCACTGGTATTGAAATTTGAGAGCAGATTCTCCTGCCCACATGCAAATGCTTGTATGAAATCCCAAATAACGTCCCTCCTGTAGGTAACTACATTTTCAATCATCTGTTTAAATTTAGGATGACTGATAGCCAGGGTGGTTTGACCTTGTTGATCTGAGTTAGGTACTTCAGACGTGGCCTTAGCTCAATTAGTTCAGAAAGATTCAGTAGGATTTTTGCTCTTAAGTGACAAATGTCACTTTAAATAAATAGTATTTAGGCTCCTAAGTCTTGTAAGTGCTTCTGAAACCATCACCTCCTGACTCCCTGCAGGTAGTGCTTTAGGGCTTTCATCTTGGAATGGGGACAGCACGCAGCCATCCAGGTTTCTTTTACGCTCACAGTCAGTATTAGTGTCCCTGGGGACAAAAGACGAGAAATTTAATTTCTAATGTCAGGAGGCTTTTAAAATATGTCTTTCAGATCACAAGTACATTCATATTACACCATCCTCACTAAGGTTGGTATAAAGGAGCAGACTGGCTGTGGAGAGGCTCGTGCTGCGCAGCCATGTGTGTGCTGCTGCTTCACAGAGTGACACATCTCAGTGGCACGTCAGGACCCTCGGCGAGGAGCCAAGGCTCACAGTGCTCTGCCAGTGACCACATCTCTGTCACACTGTCCAACAGGACAGCCCTGAGGGCACTGCTGATGAAGTTTGCAGAGACGGTCTCCAGAAACCCCTCCGGCTGTGCCGCAGTCGCCAAGCAGGCAAAAACGCATGGGATTTATTTGCACTTCCTTGTCACAGGCATGCTAAGGAAGCAGCTCCCATTGACCTGGGCAGGAAAGATTACAGGTCTGCATGCCTGATATCTGCATATGTGAACAGTGGTTTTGAGTTCTATTGTCCACATAAATGGTAGGCATTGTTCCCTCTCAGGATGCAGGTTTCCCCTTGACCAGCCTTCTCTTCTGCCCTCCCACACTTCTGCCACCAGGAAGTTAAACTACAAACTCCCCAGTTCCGTTACTGGCTCTTGTCTCACTCTCAGCCCCACAGTTTTTGCTGGAGACGTCAAACCCTTCTTAGTTGGAGAAAGGAGAAAAGCCAAGTGTGATAGCTCTGTCCTGAAAAAGGTGCAGTGAAGCGAGCAGCTGGTGTGTTGCAACCAGCCCTGTACACTTAATGCACTACTGAGCAAGTAGCTTGCCAAGAACTAGTTCACTCAGGCATAGAGCAGTCATGATCCAATTGAAGCCTCACCCATGAGTCTGGGGGGACTGGTAGTGGTTGTGGGAAGCCTCCTCCCAGCCTCCAGCTCGAGGCAGGTAGCTCCTGCATCCTGGCAGCTGGCATTGTCTCTGTTGCCACCACTCCCTGCAGTCTCCCTTCTGCTCTTCAGGCCATGGGGTCATCACAACACTCCTGATGTGACTAGTGCTGCCTTGAGCAAGCTACATCAGGATGAGTTCACAACCTTTGGATGGGGAGACCCAGAAGAAAAGAGAAGAGATGGACAAGCAGTCCCCACATTCCCTGGGGGAGGCCTCTGATCGTTACAGCAGGAGCTCCTACCTTCTTCCCACTGTCTAAACCAGAGTTCATCAAGGGGTTAAGCGAAACACATAGGCCAAGTCCTGTGTAATACTGTATCTATTCTATGAGTCACAGTAGCAGGCTGCTGCCATAAATGTGGTCACAGAACAGAGAAAATGCAGGGCACAGAATCAGGGGCATGGAAAGTTATAATTGGCAGTAGGCTACGTGTAAACCAGAAATGGGCAGAGCTGGGTTTTCCTCCTCCTCCTCCTCCCGCCTGAGGGATCCCTGTGCTCCATCCCCTCTAGCCATCTCTCTCTGGTGTTTGTCTAAAGGCTGAGGTGACAGCACAGCATGCTGAACCCTGGCCCTACAGAGCACTTGAGTGCAAAGCTGTCTGGAAGCCTCTGTACCAGCATGATGGCTTCAGCAGCAGCACTTGTGGCTGTAGCTTAATTCCAGAATCTGGTTCTCATTCACCAGCCCAGCATGAGCCTTTGGAGACTACAGGTAAAATACTAATGGAAGGAATTATGGAAATGCGATTTTGACACATTGGAAAAGGAGATGAGTGCTGATTATGGGAGCTGTCAGCTCCATCCTTCTCTCATCTCGTTGTGTCTGTTTGAATAGAGAAATCAAATTAAAAATGCTTGAATGCATTCAGGAACCCAAAGGGGAACATATTGATCTGCAGATAAGGTCAGATACAGGCCCTCCAGTTTTTGAGCAGAGTGGAGGGAACTTCAGATGTGTACAAACAAGAGAGTATCTTCAAGGCTGGCCAAAAGGGATCCTCTCTTATGTTGTTCCTTGTGAGTAATATATTTCAAAAGTTAGATAAAAAAACCCCAGCTGCCTTGAATGCCTGTAGACAGCACAACCCTGGGCAAACCTGAAAAACAGCAGCCTTCCAATATCCTCTTACAAGTGGAGATGGAAGAAAATAAAAATGATAAGGACATTAACTGGCCAGAGCCCAGCAGAGCCACGCAAGGCATCCCCAGGTCCCCAGGACTTGAGCTCACGTCTGTGAAGACAGATCTGATCTGCCCCCTAAGCCAGAAGGAGCTTAGTTAACAGAGTCAAGAATATCAATTACCTGAATGTTAAAATTTCTTCCAACTTCTTCATGAAACTTCTTCATCTCCTACGAGTTCAGATTAACAAGTTATTAAAATATGATTTTCTCTCTGTGTCCCTTTTTATTTTTTGCATTTCATCTCAAGGCCCATCACTGCTTCTTAAAGGGAAGAAATAGGCTTTTGACTGGAATAATGACAATTTGGAGGCTACCATTTTGCTCTGTTGTGGATCGACACCTATTTCTGATATACATGAATTCAAAGGCTGGTGCTTAGACCTCAGACAGGATAAAGCCAATGTTTGCTTCAGAAGGATTTCTTTGGGAAGAGCACATTTTTTGTAATCGCAGAATGACATATTGCTCTGGGGTTATAAAGAGAATTTTATATTTAAAAAGCTATCTCTGAGATATGTGCTCCTTCTACTCAGCTATAAGCTAAGCAAAACAGAAGGAGAGAGAGTGAGAGAAAAGGAGAGAAAATGAATTAGCTTGAACTTTTGCTGAGATAAATATGGCCTGAACTTTTAAGTTCAGTTCATGCAAGCAACCTCGTTGAAATCAGTGGGATTTCACCCACGTACTTTGAAGCAGACCTTGACCCCACAAGGCTGAGCAACAGAAAAATGCTTTCGATACATCGACTAAATTTGGCTGTAATTAGAGATGGGACTCAGCAAAGTACCTGTCTCACCTGGGCCTCCGCAGCTGCCTCTGAAGTCATCTGTGTTGTGGCTGCATCAGGATCAGGTGCCTGGTGCATCTCTAGTCCCTGCACCCCTGCAGCCACTGGTGCTTTTCGCAGGTCGTGGTGTGATGTTGACCATGGCAACTGAGCACACCAGGTTGAAGGTGAACTGGGTTGTAAACGTTCTCACCTTACTCAGAGAGCAAGGGGAGACCATCACGTAGGGGAAAATGCCTTCACTCAGGGCGCTGGTCCAGAAATGTCAAAATTGACTTAATGTATGCAAAGCAGCAAGGGACACACTGATCTCTCTTTCATCTGTCTGAAATTGCATCAAACTGAAGAGAAGGAGGGAGGGTGTGAGTGTGTGTGCACATGTGTGCATGTGCAGGCGAACAAGCGGAGGGCGCAACGTGCCTCCCTCTGCCCCTACCCCCCTTTCTTTGCAAGGGTTTCTGATCATCTGCTTTTCACAGGCATTGAAAACTAGTGGGAAAACCGAAGCCGGATTGTGACTGGAAGCTAATGTAGTCTACATGCAGCAGACATCTAATATGATGTTATTTATTCCCATAGATCTGTTTATTTTGTTTTCAATTTACCAAACCCTGTGACACATTCCCAAAGGTGCCTTGTTGTACAATACGTTGCACACAGTAAGATATTCAGCCTAATTCACTCTTTGTTTTGTTTCAGTTCAGCTGCATGAGGGCACAAATGCATCTGTGTTATATCTTCTCCTGTGACTGATGTTGCAGACTATTGCCATAGGGTTTTGTGAAATGGGATCTTAGTTAATCTAGGGCATTGTCTTTGTAGTGCTAAATTCTTATTTGCAAACATAATGTTCTGGCATTGATGCAACAGGGGAACATTCGTTGGTTTTTTTCTTGTTTTTATTTTTTTTTTCGTTTAGAATAGACTGTATGTGTTTTTAATAAACTTCTATTCTAAAGCTTTTTCTCCCTATTCTGCATTTGATCTGAGACATTTATAACATATTGCATCATGTCAAATTGATGTCTTTAGCAAGTCAAGCCAAATATTCATAAAACCCATGTGCCCAAACAGAAAATGTACACTGCTATGGAGAAAAGTACCTGATGTTTTTTAAAGCATCCACAGGAAGGCAATTCCAGTCTTTAAATATACACACGCATACAGAAAAGATTTTGAAAAAATTGTCTGTCCGTAGCCCATTCTCAACCTGGAAGGATGGTATCACTTATAAATCAATGGCTTTTCTTTGCACTTTGTTGAAACCTCTCATGTTTTCATTTTTCTTTTATTTCAGGAACGTGTTGTTATTTGGTATACCACAGACCTGGTCTGAGGAACTGGTGCAGAATCAGGAATTCCAAATTGGATGACATTATAAAAGTGTGCTGCAGACAAAATTTGATGTAAACAGGATCTGGAAAAGATTTGATGAGATTGTGAAAAAATGAAGATGGGATGCAGATTCATTAATAAACAGCCTGTGGGTAGCGAGCATATAGCCTGATTGATCACAATTACTGCAGTTCATAACTGGAAAACCAGACATCAGAGGACATGTACAAGGTAAAGCTGGTCTGACATCAGAGCTGAGCCTCATCTATTTATTGGGTGGCAACTACAGAAATCCAGCTCTTGCTTGTTATGGGTATGTTTCCATAACAGCATTTAAAGTAGTTTAATTTTCACTTCAGCAATCTTTCAGACTGATTATCAAAAGGGCTTTCTTAGAAAGCTGCTTGGATGAAGAAACCAGATCTCCCACATGTGCCTCCCAGCGTGCACACATTTGCGTCTGGAACAGCGTCTGGAACTGGGTGTTTCACTTTGAATTAACACCGAGCGCACCACGCAAGCAGATGACTCCCCATCACCAGCTATTACTGCAAGGAGCTCTGCTCATCCCCCTGGAAGTGCAGGCAGAAAGGCCCCTGTGAGCTGCCACTTGCCTGATGGGGAAACACTCTACTGCATGGCTGTGTGTGTGTGTTAGGTGAGCAACCACAACTGGCAGGTCAGTCAAGAATCTCCTTGTAAGAGCACTCAAAGCCTGGCTCTTCCCTTTGTACCAGCTCCTATATGCCCAGTAGAGAAAACTCTATGTAGTATTGTTGCCTGTATGCATAACAGCCATGTAAGCTCCAGGCTTCATATACAGAAATGGAAATTTGCTATTAGGTATCTGAAGCAGGAACCTCCAAAGCTAACAGGAACAGTCAGGAGCCGGAGAAGAGATGTAGCACAGCAGTGCTACAGAAAGAAATGCTCCTTTCTGCCCAGTGCCCACATCAGCTCCTAGTATCTGGTTTGTGGGTACACTGAACGTTCTAACAGCAAGAGGCACCAAATGCCATGAGAATCATAGAATCATGGTTTGGGGCGGAAGGGACCTTAAAGATCATCTAGTTCCAACCCCTCTGTCCTTCCATTAGAAGGACACCTTCCACTACAAAAACACCTTCCATTAGAAAGGTGTTATGATGGTAACATACCAGGGATAGTTCCCCATTTACTGAAGTTTTAGAGCTGTGGAAAGTTAATATTTGTGTTAGCTGAAATGAGGCCCTACAAATGGTTGTAGATCTTTCTCTGTACTTTGTAGATCTCCTTCTGTGAAAAAGGAAGAGCATTTCCTCATGATACCTTAGTGGGCTAAAAAAGGATAAAGCCATGATGGGTTGGGAAGCACTCAGACACCAGAGTGATAAGTACCAGAAGAAATGTCCACAGAAAATGACTCATCCTGCCTTTGGAGTAGGCTTTCAACAGCACGCAATAAACTAGGCATGGAGCCACCCACTAAAGCACTGAGACAAATTATTGAAAAGCTGCGTTTTGAGTGAGCCCCTGCAGGCCATCCTTGGCACGGCACAGTGCATCCCCTGCACTGCTGGGTGCAGTCACCCACCCACACTGCAGCCAAACCATGGCTGGGCTGCTCGGGCGAGAGACTCAGTCGTGCTGCTGAGATGGCAGTGAGGAATCAGGAGCTGAGTCATGAACCCACCTTAGAAGAAGAGAGAAGAAATGGATCCCTGCTTCTTTGCAGGAGCTTTGAGAGCTTGCTACTGGAAAAGGGCCATTTTTGGTCTACCTTTAGTAGGAAGGCCCAGCAAATGGGGACAAGAGGACAAACCCAGCACCCAGAGAAGAGCAGACTGGTAAGAATTTCTGCCACATTAGCACTTTGTCTATTGAGTGTTGGAGTCAGATACCAAGATATCAACAGACTGCAAGAGCAAATGAGTTTATTGTCTTCTCTTGCTGACTCCAACAGGCATGTTGCCTAAGACCTGGCTCCTGCTCCTCAGCAGCAGGCTTTTGTCCACGTCATCAATCTACCACAGATCACATCACAACCCAGCAAGACACACAGTTTCTATAGCAGAGCGGTCCATCAGCAGGATTACCAGGTATGCAGCAAGCCAGTTCCTGTAAGAGCCAGTTGAGGAAAATAATAATAACAAAAAGAGGTCAGGGAATGTAGAGGCTCTCCAAGGTCACTTAGTGTTTCTCCTGTGCTACTAGCTTTCTTCAGCTACTAGACAGAAATGCTCCTGGAAATTTCTGTTTCCACTTGCTCTAAATATCTGCAGTACTTGCTGTCCCTGAATTTTTTCATCATAGCTCGCATATGGATTTAAGGCAGGAGTCTGAGCAGAAACACCCCACACAGCGCCTAGCTCCTCTGAGCCAAAGCAAGGCAGCCATCCTGGTGTTTGGATGCATCCCTCTAGGTTTCCTTTCACCTGCCATCCCCACCAAGCTGCTGCCAGCCAACAGTGCTATTGCCTTCTGTTCAATGTGCCACAGCAGCATCAACCCCTCTGCTGCCCTGGCAAGAGCAGGAAGTGAGCTTGAGACTTACCTGTCTCTATCTGTGTCCCCAGGTGCAAACATAACCCCAGGCTTCCCTTTGCTGATTCCTTCTTAACCTTGAATTAAAGCAGAAGAATAAATCAGCTGAATGATCTGCTCTGCAAATTCATAGGCAAAGCTTACAGACTGCAAGCAAAAATGAGGAGAAGAGCAAGGCCAAGAGGATGGCCAGATGTCCCTAGCAAGGCAAAAATCCTCCTGGAGCTGGGCATCTGGATTTCACAGCTACCAAACACCAGCAATCACCACCATATGCTGAGCAGAAAACAAAAACCTGTTCTACACCCCCAGCAACAGAGGAACACGTTGGCAGATTGAAGAAGCTTAGCAGGATTTGGGGGAAAGTCCTGAAGCTCTCTCAGAGTAAGACATCTGCCAGTAAATACCTTATTTGCAACAGAAATGAGTCCTTTTCTTCCCCTGGTGACCCTCCATTCTATCTGGATGAGATGTGTCTTCTCTGTTGATGTCTTCCCTTGCGGGAATTCAGAGGTGTTAGAAGCCAGCTTCCAACCTGGAGCACCTACAGCACTTGCTATGGCCACATCTCCAAAACAGACGTTGTGTTCCACATGGCACCACAGGGTCAGTGCCCTGGGCGTTGGTGGAGAAGGAGAGAACACAGAGGGGAAGAGAGCTGGATTTGGGTTCCGAGTCTGAGCTGGAAAGGCACTAGGTTTTGCGTTCCCATTTTGTCTACTCCTTGTCTTTCAGCTCTTGTGTATACAGCTTTGTTACACGTGAGCAGTCATGGCTTTCAGTTACTGGTAATTCAGTTCCATTTCTACTTTCAGAAGCTCCTTATCAAGCTCAGTTCCTACTAGCTGAAGAATCAAAGGTTCTGCCTCCTACCCTTGCATTTGCTCAATCTTTTCTACTCCTTTGTCTGACCAGATGTTCCCTTGTGATGCTCAACTTATCCAACAAGCCTTCCTTCTCAAGGAGCCGGATTACCTTCAAAGTCTGTCTATTAACCATTGCGTGGATCCTGAAGCTCAAGGCTACTCACATATCAAGGGATGCAATGCAGCAGAGGCAACTAACTAATCACCCTGAATAACCAGGTGGATCACTCCAAAAAAAGACACACTGGCAGTGTGAGTCTGTGTGTAGGACCTCCAAGAAACTGAATCAAGGCATGGAAAAGCTGCAGTAAGCAATGAGGATTCCAAGTAGTAAGCAGTGACGATTCCAAGCAGTAAGAGTGATCAGAGGTTTGGTGAGTATGGAAGAAAAGCCACCCCAGAATTAAGCTATTGCTGCCCAGGGGATTGCTATTCTTACTCATCAGAAACTCCCACAACCCAATGACGCTCAGTTAATGCTGACCTCCAGGGCAGGACTACGCAGTATAACTGGTCGTTCCAAGTAGCTTTGATAAATCTGTTGCTGCCAGAAGACAGTTTTAAACAAGTTCAGGTGTCCTGTTACATTGCAGAACATAATCCTAGTTTGCGTATACACACACATCAATTTCTATTGCATGATATGTGCTGGATCTACCCGTGTACCGTGGATCTTCCCCACTCCACCACTGCTCCCAAATCCTTGACCATCATTTAAGAACATCTTAATAGAAAAAGCCAAAATTAGTTTTGCACAAATGGAGTTGGTGGATGCTACTGGCTTGTGCTTTTCCCAGCCAAAAATTAACTTCTGATGATGCTGAAAATCCCATTAGAGTCTACCATTTTGAAAAATAAAAGTTTGAAATATTTTTTTTTTCCAGTTAGAAGAAAAGCCTGGCTTCCTTTGCTGAGCATATTAAATACCTTATTTAAATAGCTGAAAACAAATGTCCCTTTAAAGGAGCACCTAACATGCTGAAGAAATCAGTTAGTCTCTGACCAAGGGCTTTCTATTAGCTTTATTTATTACATATAAAGGACCCTGTGTTGCAATTACACACAAAAGGCAGATTCCACAGCATTTGGTCTTGCATGCCTATTTTCTCCATAGTTTTATTTACCATTCTTAAAAAGGATAAACAGAGAGGCATGTGTTTATATATTTTGAAGAGCATATTCCCCCATGCTCTCCAGGAGACTTTTTTGAATACTCTTTCACCATTCGCAATTGTGCTTTTGGAAGTTTTAACAATATTTGTTTCAGATAAGTTTATTTTTGTATGATTGATTGAAATCTCAAGCTGCAATTAAGAAAATTGCAGTGAGAACCATTAAAGGAATAGCGTCATTCTCTCCCCTTCCCACTAAAATGTCAGGTTTCAATGTCACCGCAAGATAACCCAATCGCGTGCTTGTACACCGTTCACCCGGGCTGGAATAAGTGTAAAACTGTCTGAAGTACTAATTACAAATGACTAGAAATAATGACACGCAGCAGAAGGAAAATGAAAGGCCCCAGTCCTTGTTACTTACCCACCAAGGTGTGTATGCGCAGCAATGCGGGTTATTGTGAAGCAGCCTATTTAGCAAATATACAAACATCCATCCCCACTTGTAGATTAGCCTCAGTCCCTCCCCCAACTCTCTCTGTCTCTCTGCCCTTTCTTTCTCTCCAATTATAAACCAGCACCAGGTTTTCTCATCAGCCATCTCCATGTCTCCAAATGGCTTTTCAGTGTCAGGCCTATCAGGAAATTAACTCATCATGCAGTGACAGCTGCTAATTTTTTCCCCTTACATGTCAGATGGATCGCCTGCTGAAGCTAATAATGAATCACCAATCCCTGATTAGAAGGTGCTTCCGAAACATATAACTGCCATCTGAGCTAACTTTTTTCTTCATATAAAATGATATCACCCTAGAGGAGTAGAAAACGAATTGTATTCTTCAACAAGATGGAACAGGGGTAGCCTGTTTGAGCGAGCTGTGCGCTATCTCAAATTATGGGTTATTGTTGCTCAGTTAAATAAGTGAAAACTCACAGCTCTTCTTTGTTTTGCCAAAAGAATGACTTTTTTTTCTCACTTGAATTTACTTAGTTTCAAATTTCAGGAGTGGTTTTCTCTTCACTCTTCTCTCTTTTTTATTCTGTTTACAGGTTTTGCACTTAGGAAGCCTCCTGAGCAGGGAAAGTTGGAGAAAAGCCCCAGAAGTTGCTTTGTGAGGCCTGTGCCTACCACAACACCAGCTCCTTGTACTGCTCTGCCAGTAGGTCCATCCCCATGATTTTCTGAAGGGGGCTCAACTGCATTTTAAGCACAGGTTCAGCTCAGGGCCAGCCTGAGGCACAAGAACTTTTGACACACGGAGATTCCTACAGCGATTACACAAGCTGAATCCACTGCCCACTAAGATCACAAAGGTATTTCTTCCAGAACACACAGCTAACATTTCTGGTATTAAAGCAGCATTTATAAATGACAGCAGTGCTTGCAGCACTATGCACAATCCACAAGTGCATACCTTAGCACATCAACTCCCTGGCTCTGGCTCATCTCACTTCCTTAGCAAAGGGCAGCTGGTAGTCAGGCAGAATGGTATGTAGCTGTGGGCACTTTGGGTTATGTTGGGTTTTGGGTTCTTTTCATTTTGTTTCTGTTATAGGAAATATTTCTCTAAATATAGTTTCCAGCTATCTGTTATCCTATTTCTCCCCAAAGATGGAGCCTGCATTCCAGGGCCAGGAGACACTGCCTCTGGAGGTGTATATCTGATTCTTAAGAAATGGGGGGGTGAGACTGCTTGCTAGAAATATCTCTTCTTCCTCTTTGTTTTCACTTAGGGCTTTTTTGTTCACTCTTGGTGGGGGTCTTTGTTTTGTTTTCTTACATTGTTACTTATTTTCCCCCTGCAGACTAGTTCAATGCTTCTTAAACACTTTACCTGCTTGGCATCATCACAGCATGATCCAACTTTACTAATGCTTATTCAGAATGGATAACAAAGAGAAAATGATGCCAGTGGCTCTGGCAGTCAGAACACCAGAAGGTAACTGACATGAGAATACTGTACCCTAAACAATCGCTTCCATTATAGCATAGCCCTTGAATTCTCCGGGACACAGGCAACTGAAGGTGCTCAAACCAAACAGCAAAACACACTTTTAGGAGTGACTGGCTGCCTGGCCTGCATAGGCTTCTTAAATCCACACCACACAAGTTCTACGATGCTCTGACAGTGGACACTACCTGTGCCAAAGGGCTCCTGCAGCCTCAGAGCCTGCTCCTGGCCACACCACAGGCACCTCACCAGCACCACGCATGGCCCTGGGGGGAGTCATGTCCTTTTCAGATGCTGCTCTATTCTGAGTGCCTCCCCCCAGCTTCCTAATCTTCCCTGCTCTCCAGGGCAGAGGGGCAGAGGAACACTGGGAAGATCCATACAGCAACCCAGCTCATCTCCTCCCAGTTTATGATATGGGACAATGCCAGGAGCTCTGGCATGGGAGGGAGACAAATGCCAGTGATGCAATTCCTAGGCCCTAGAAGAGATCTGCCATAGCCTCAACTTTTGGTGTATGGCAGAGAGAGCTTTAAGTATGGGGTTGAGACAGTGCATGGAGTCCTTAAGCAGGCTGAGAGTACAGGAAAGAATGTCACCCTTGATTTCTAATGTTACATTTGTAGGGCGCTAATAAGTTAACTTTAAAGTGCACATTAAAAAGAAGGGGGGAAAAAAAAGCCCTAGGAAAATATTAACTCTCCTGATCAGGCTGCACTCAGAGAGAAGTATCGTTAACCTGAGCTCTCAGGTAATTACAGCACACGGTAGGTTAGTGAATCCTTTCCAATGCTCCCAAGAACAGGAACACCTACCACTGGGGTTTTTTTTTATGCAAAGGTCTGCTCTTTTCATTGTGCATACAATGTGATTGCTGGTTTGACACTGCAGGCTACACTGGTTTTATGAAGGATTAAATGCCACCTGAGACATATTTATCCTAAATAAATCACAAATGGTAAACTGCAGCATGTCAGTGTCAACATCCTGTACTGCAGCAGAAAGGTTAGCCATACAGGACTAAGCACAGCGAAGAATTAGCATCCAAGCTGCAAGACCACAGGGCTACAGTTAACAGGAGAAATGATCAAGAAGAAATATTTCCACTGAAAAACATTCAGTTTTTTGAACATCTGTGAGAGTCTTGCAGAGGGCCATCATTTTGTAAAGGTCACCTTTTTCCTGATAACAAACGGGAGTTGATCCTGTCACTGTTTGCTGAAGACAGTATTTAAGAGTAAGTGAACAGCCTGTCACTTTTAAGAAAGATGAGCAAGTCAAACTCGGCTAATTATGAATCTTGATGTCTAACTTGAAATTTACTTTTTTGGGGGTTTGACAAAGATACAACCTCAACTCTTGGAAAATAATAAAATTTAAAAAATAATAATAATAAGAGATAAAAAGACAGAAGGATCTTATAGCCCCAGAATGAGGCACTTTTTCTCAGCAGCCCTGTTAGAAAATACATTTTTAAACAGTTGCTTCAGGAAGGAACTACGTTTTACCTCACCCCAACTTTCTTACAGTTGATAATTTTAAGATATTAAACATGATAGGAAACCCAGTTATCTCTAGAGTCAGCATGGCTTATACCCTAAACACTTATACAATTATATTAAGCATGCATGAGGCACACTTCAGAAATTAGATTCTTTTATCTTTATCTATCTAGTGAGCTAGAGGAGAGAAAAGAGAAAATACACAGACACACAGATAGCGTTTGTTTGCTCCTGCTGAATGCCAGTTCTGTTTATTGTTTCATATTAAAAATCATGATGCTTCATTTTAATGCTAACATTTTATTTGAAAGACAAAACAAATAATCCCCAAACCTTGCCAGTTTATATTTTACAATTTTTCTAAAGAAACAAAACCAGTTTTATCATGAAACAAATCTTTTCAACACGAACTTGCATTGAACAATTGCAGTATATCCACAAGTAAATAACTGACATTCTGGACGAAGCAAGAAATACAAGGTCACCTTTTCCCCCCCACGTGTTAATGTCAATGTCAGAACTTTCTCTAAAAATCCCCATAACATTTCAGAAGTAGCTCACCAAATGAACTGCAAAATGGTATTTATATGAAGCACTATTTATAAGAAAAGCAAAACACTGACAGTGACAATATTTTTTTCAAAAAATGCACAGTTCTTATGTAGGACTCTCATCTAAAATTAAGTGGAAGTTACAGGCATTGAGTTCTTCTTCCCGAATATGTATAACCAAGGATTTTCTGACGTGTAGCTTTTTTGAGCTCTTCTTTAGGGAAAGTCTTATGTGATACCATGAAAGAGTAAACTACTATGAAAAGTTTCATTTTAGGTGCAAAAAGTCCTTATTTTGACAACATATTTTTAGCCAAGGATGTATTAAAGTAAGATTTTAGAAAGCAAAATGTCACTTGCTTTTCTTTAAAATGAAGAAGGGCACTGATTACTTTATGTAAGCTTACCTGTTCACCTTGTTATTGTGGGGTTTGTATTTTTTGCATATTTATCTGTTCACAAAACGTACATATAAGTGCAATTATTTTACTCCTGTGATTATGTTACACAAAAATGACAGAAGGCAGGGAATTACCCTGAGATAAAACAACATTAAAAAAAAAAATCAACAAAGAAAACAGTGAACAGAACAATTCCTACTTTGGGACGGGGGCCTTTTATCCTGTTATCCTTTTATCCTAATATGCTTGTTTTATAATAATCCCATATAATAATTCTTAGAGCTATTGTAACAAAATTGTTCTATCCTTTTCAGTGAACTCCTCCTATTAGCTGATCTTCACTTCCTGTAGAGTGCATATTTGTTACCTGGCTAGGAGGACATTCTACTGAGAAGGCTTTACAGAAAACATTCCAGGAATACAGTGCCTCCATGATTCTGGTAATATCCAGCTTTGCCCTGAATCCAGACTATGAGGTGAAGCTCTTCATGCTTCCTGTACTTTGTTATAATCTCTCTGGCCTTGAATTACCTGTGAGCCACCCTCTGTATAAATGACCATGCTTGCCAGCTGTTCTCTTGCTCTATCAGGGGTTACAGCTTCTGCTTTTAGAGCAGTACCAGCCTGCAAAATGTCTTGAGACCCAGCTGTCTCTATCACAGCATGTGAGTACACACCAGGCTCATCCTGCATGTCAGGTGGCAATTCTGTGACGATGTAGTGGGTTGCACCTTCAGAGAAGTCACCATCAGAGCCCTGAGACATGGCTTGAGCTAATTCTTCACTGACAATAATCTGTGATATTTGCCCATCCGACTCAACTAAATCCATGTGTTCACTTTGGACACTGAGTGTGTGGCTACCAGCTTCCTGCATAATTATCTGAGAGCCTTCTCCAGCTACCATATGCACAGTCCCTTCCTCATTTACGATGACCTGAGTGACACCTTCTTTCATCAGCTGGTCGGCTGCAGCTGTATCACACACAGCAAACTGTAATACTCCTTGGACCATATTCTTGAAGGCAGCCTGAGCTCTCTCCTGAGATGCAATTATAGCCGATGGGTGCATGACCCGTGTCACTACTTCCATAGGTTTGGTATCTTCCTGAGTCTCCTGAACTTCGTGGAACATTTGTATTTCTTGTCCCTCTGCATCACTGGGAACGCTGGGCATCTCAGGGTTTGGCATTTGCAAGAAATCTTTGTGACTAGACCTGCTTCTGTCAAGGAGTCCAGATTTGTTTTCTGTTTCACCCAGCTCTGTTACAGCACAAAGCAGGGCATCTAATGCCGAGGAGGATTCTGGAGGATTGACTGTAGCTTCAGAAGCATCTAAAACTTCTTGTTGCATTATCTGCTGCAGTACAGTGCTACTGGAGTCAGGAACCGCATCTATTTGAACAGCCTCCTCCATATCAGCTCCTGTTCCTTCCACCACTACCACTTGTGTTGCACCATCTGCTAACTGCTCGGTAAGTATCTGCCCTGGAACCACACTACTCACGTGGGAGCCGTTTTGGTTTGTAGCTATGACTTGCCCATCCTCTGTGATATGGACCACCCTGGCCATCTGACCAGCCATTGCTAATGTCTGAAGGGTAGCCACTGCTGTTTCTTCCACAGAGGCATCAATGGCAAAGTCACTGTCATATCCTTGAATAATAATAAATTGCTGAACTTCCTCAGGTGACTGTGGCTGTCTTCTACTGCCCCGAAAGACCTTCTCCTTAACTGGAGAAACCTCTCCCAGTGCTGCTGCGGTAAAAGGACTTGCAGTTTCCACAAAGGTTGCTCCTTGCCCCTTCAGTCGGCACTCATAGGACTTGGACACAATGCCTACAAGGTAAAATACGCTGTTAACGTGGTATCATGGCAAATATCAGTTCATCACTTTAACAAATTGTAGCTCGAATGGAAAAAAAATCCTTGACAATTTTCAGATTTCACTGGTAGAAAACACAGGTAAAATGAGCAAATGAACAAAGCCAATTTGCATGTTTTCCAAATAAAATATTTACAGGTTGTAATAATTGCTGAGTTTACCCATTCTTCAGCTTATTAACAATTTAAATGTGTTTTTTAGAATATCCTATATAAAAAAGCCCAAGTAAATACAGTATGCAGTTAAAAGCCATGTTCATCTTTTACAGAAGATCCTATTGATGATATTTCAGTACTTCAGTAATGAATTTTAGAATCGTATATTACATCAAACATATCTGGGTTTGAAAAACTGTGGCTGATCATCTCAATACCCTGCTTTTGTTGGCGAGGTAATTGCCATGCTGTCATTTTGATGCCATTGTCTTCCCCTTCATTTCCTACTGAGAATCAGCTCCAGCACCCCTGACTGACTCAGTCAGTAGCCTAGTTACCTGGAGAAAAGACCCAGTAGCTTTCTTTCCCTAAGCAGGATATTCTATACAATATCATCCAGAGAAACCTCCTGGATATGCTTCCTAATTATTTCTACATGAAATCAATTAACAAATTATAGTACATGTAACCTCCATATTCCAACTGCTTGCTCTTCCACTTGGTCTGGTTTTGTGTCATTGAAGGTTTCCTTCTCAGTTCTCATCGCTAACAAGCTTCAGCAAGGCAAATGGCTCCCACAGCTGCACAAAGTCAAGCCCACCATTCTCAAAACATGGCCTTACATGTTTTTGGGAAGACGTAACTGAGAGCTGTGACCACCAGCTTAGTGGATTTCCTTGGAAGGACAGCTCTAGCACTCACTGTCTTCCCATGGCAGTGCCACTAAGAAGCATCCATGGAGCTACTGTATGTACTGGGAAGTAAGCTTTGGGCCACAACCAATGCACACAGAGAGAAAAGTGGGTCCTGGACACTGGGAATGAGGTGAGAGTCTAATGCCAGACAGACCTTGGGAAGGCTGACTGAGTCCATGATGCTCAGACTACCCACACCCATGCTCCAGTTCAAATTCACCTACACAAAACTGAAATCACATCTCTGGAATAACAGGTGTAGCATCTTATCACTAACACAAATAGCTATGCCATTGCTTGCTTAGGATAAAACAGACAAGGAAAAAACCCTGACTTTTACAATCAAATTTCAGTCTAGAACTGTACTGTCCAAGTCAGTTCTAGTGAACACTGTACTCCGTTAACATCAAGAAACTAAGAAAATTATACTAAAGCTGGTCTAACTGCTTTCACCCAAAGCATAGAGCTGTCAGGCCCTGATCACACAGAGGAATAAATGGGCTCTAAAAATCAGACTAATTTGCTCAAAGGTAAGTTCACATTTAGAAGCTGTGTTACTCCAAGACTGAGTACTTGGCACCTTGCAGCCTCTAGCAACTTGATACGCCAAGGCACATATCAAGCTAATATTCCAAAGTAACATCAATGCTTAGAAGACTGAGTTCTTATATTGGTATCTATCTATCTATCTATCTATCTATCTATCTATCTATCTATCTATCTATCTATCTAATCTATCTAATCTATCTATCATCTATCTATCTAATCTATCTATCTATCATCTATCTATCTATCCATCCATCCAACCATCCTTTCTTCTATTATGACTCTTCTAGTGGAGAACTGTACTGTGAAGCACATAAGTAATTTTGTCAAACTGAAAGGTTGCAAATCACCTTCACAAGTCTAAACTGATGTTATACAACTTTCTTCATCTTGGTTTTCAAGGCAGGTTATCTTTGGAAAAGAAAATTAACAATTTAAACCATTACAGTGTTTCCAGGTGATGCTGCATGATAAATTAGGCTCATGCAATTGAAGTACATTTTGTCGGGTATAAGTAAGAAGGAAGTTTACTATGGACTGATTGGTTCTTATCCCCACTTTTCCTGTGCTCTCTGTAGGCACTGACATTCACAAGACCCCCCAAAGAGCAGAAAAATAGGAAAGGGAAATCAACATAAAATGACAATTGTCTTAGCTCCTCCACATTTTATAATAGAGTAGAAGTAATTAATTCTCTCAGGAATCTTGCTTTGTTGACATGATAAAAGAGGAGTCTGGCAGTGATGTGGCATGAAATCAAAATAACTCTACAAATCATGCATTTTCCACTGGATTTCAAAATCAAAATAACTCTACGATCATAATTTTCACACACACACAGTAAAATCATGACATCTTTCCCCTAAGATCATGGTAATTTATGTACGGGACACAGCATCCCTGCGTTGAGGAGAAACTCTGGTCTGGGGAAGGGAAAGAAAAAGGGAATTCATCCTGTTTTCATCTCCTCAAATAAATGCTGTGCCTGCAAATCTATGCAACTCCAGTCTTTACTGTGCAATTGAATGGGAAGTCTCCTGGGTGAAGAGCTATCCGGTGAATCCCTCGCAGCACTGATAATTATGCCATTCTGACTGCTTACTTAATCTATTTGAATCCAGAGGTGAGTTAAGCCACTTCCCGACCATTAAAGTAAACTACATGGGTAAATACTGCTGTCACTAAGGGGTGTGATGAAGCTTAACTACACCAACGTCTTAACCTCAGCTCAGTGCAACCCCAGCTATTCCATCACAGTTCATAAATGCGATTGCAGGTCCATCTTTTGATTCAGCAATTTAATAACTTCGAGTGCTGTCAGTACTGCTTTGAAAAATGGCTCCTATAAAATGTAACAGCCTCAATCAGATTGTAAAAGATTCACCCACTGAAGATTCTTCCATTTCAACTATAATGAATTAATGTTGAGCTGTGTAGAAGTTCAAGTGTCATTTAAACTAATGTGAATCTACTGTAACTTTAAATTTTAACTGGACTATGACCAAGAATTTACTGGGAACATCAACTTCAATTTTAGTCATTTTTCATGGTAAATATGAATTGCAGATTTTACTGGTTTTCTTTTGTTTTAACAGTGTAAAGCCAAGTTGGGCAGATATTTAGAAAACAACATATTTTGAGGCTTAGCCGCCATTTTTATAATGAAGCTCTGCTATCCAACACAACATTTGCAGGAATTTTTATGTATTTAAGGAACATGTCACATTACTGGACTGTATGTAGCAACAAATCATGTTGTCCCAGTAAATTCAGCCTGCCTCTCACCCCCTCTTAAAAATGGGTAAAGAGAAGGGGTAAGTGTTGGCTGACACGGCAAACATAAGCTGGAATACAAGCCCACATTAATATTAGGAAAAGTGGACTTGTTGCTGATTGCATGTCATGGCAAATTAAAAAGATACACAAACAGGCATTAAAATGACAAAATATAATGATACGAGAGCTCATATTCAGACAATTTGTAAGGAGGTGTTTCATATCTAGGGGTGCAATGATCACAGAATTGGTTTCTTTCCAAGAAGTCTGTCATTTCAGCAGAGCCATTATTTATCAGTTGGAGTCCTGAGCGACTGTTAGTTTTTTATTTGAAAATGTCAGGAAATTTTAGACATTAAATCCATATTCGCAGGTTATTTTAATTCTCTGAGACCACAAACTCCTGAAATAGGGCTAAAAGAAATGCTTTGATGTTTAATGTGCTTCTGGGAAACTACAAATAGGGCTTAGTACCTTTTCCCCCTCTCTCTTACTCAATACCTGACTTCCTTTTGTGTGTCTGTTTTATTCTTTTGTTACTGTCATCATTTGTTCCCCACAGAATAAATACCTTATTCTTTTGTTAAGCTTACATTTAATTAAAATGTACAGGATTTGTGCAGTAAACTCGAATGAAACAAATAAAACAAGGGCCCCCTCTCTTGAAGGCATACGTTGTGAATGAAAAATGTCATTACAGACTAAAAAATTTTGCAGTAAACAGGGCCTACAGAGAGAAGTTTCCCCCGTAATGACATCCATAAAATACACAAATGGCACTTTTAGTACCATCCTGAATATGGCATTTTCTGTGCTCTACACACAATCTAAATGGTTTGATCATAGAGCATAATACTCCATTGGGTTTATAGAACAATCAATGTTCCATAAAATGATGTATTTATCCAATAGTAGGCTCAGCAGTTACTGGTGTATGACATTGTAGGACACTGGCTTTGTACTGTTCAGCAGCACACATGCTGGCTGTAAAACTTATCTAACACTACTTCAACAACTTCATCTCATCTGTGTCAAGTAATTTGTTGAAGCCTCAGCTTGGTTTAAAAAAACTTGTAATAAAAATTCATAGAATTTTCAGGAGAATGAAAGCTGATGACAATAGAAAGGTCACATTGTGGCGCCACTCATGGGGTCGGGGGTCAGCTGCAGTTCTAAAACAGAAAGTAGATTTCATGCATCGTGTAGCAGATAAAGATGGCATTAAGGAGACTTGTCTCAGAAAGGAACGCGTAATGCGTTAGGAAGGTCTGGGCTAATATTATATGTAAAGCACCACTTTGCTCTCAGCCAGCAGCCTCTTTAGAATTCTAATCCTTCCCCAAAACTTGTAGCAAGTGGTTGTGTGTGGCGAGGCTGGGCTGAGGACATCCTTCACAAGGTGCACTTTAGGACAAAGCAGTAAGTCATAAATGAAATAATCTATTATGACGATGGAAATGATCTGCATTTACACAGCAAGCTTAAAACAGCCATTTTTCCTTTTCTGTAGAAGTTCTAGGAGGCCTGATTTATAGCCTCCTATTCAGTAACACTTAATTTTTCATACTTTGGTGATGAGATATGTTATTTAATGACACAAACAAATATTTTGTATCTATTAAAATGCAATGAATATTAAATAACATGAATGCAAGAAAATTTCTTTCAATTAAATACAATCTTTAAGAAATTTAAAAGATACAAAAAATTCAACTTGAATGAGCAACTGATTTTCTTATTTTAAAAGCTATTGTCTACATGGCAGCACAATATTTTGAATGGTATGGTAAGTCCACCATTCAAATTCGTAAGGTAGTAACTTACGCCTTCATCAAGCTACAAGTTTCTCCTCTTTTTCCTTTCTATTAAATTTTTTGTTATGATCTTTATTCAATTAATTAAGTGCAGTCTAAGAACAGTGGCATAATGTCATAACTTTGGGATTACCTGGATTTTTGGAGGCCATAATAATAAGATGCATTTTTCAGATCTCTGTTCCTTGACCATAGTAAAAACTATTCTTTATCATTTGTAAGGCTTTTATGTGCAAGCAATGCATGGGCCAGCATTTTTTAAACCAGCTAGTTAAGCTACTAAATAAGAGGTTGTGAAGGCTCATTCATGTCTTCTGTTGAAGGAAAGAAAATACGATGGGTCAAACCGAGAAGTGAAATTAATCAGCAACCCAAAATGGCCCTTGTTACAACTATTATGTCCACAAAGGCAGCAAATATTTGTAAAGCAGTACAAATAACTATACCTATAGGAGACTTAACCATCTCCCTAAGAGGCATAAAAAAAAAATCCACCACTGACACAAAGTACATAAATCTCAAAAGATGCCAATCCAGCAAGGCTTTTGTTTCTTTCAATATATTATTATTGTAGAAAGAAAATTAAACAAGCAAAATCCCCCCACTTCCCAGACAATGTTCATAGTTCATTTTATACCTAAAAATACAGTAATGTCATGTTTCAATGCTGAAACTCAAAACATCCTTAGTTTCTAGCTTTGTCCTTAACCACTCAATCATGTTTGGAAACTTCAAGGTATTCTAAGAACTGCTTGAATAAAGGATCAAGTTTTAACGTTCCAGGTATTTTAAAAAGCAGCAGATATCCTTTAGCTTTCTTAAAATGCAAAAGAAAGTACTTTTGTAATATTTTTTCTTTTGAAAAACAGACTGAAATTTCCTGCTTGCCATTTTTACCTTCCACACCTTACAGAACTATGATAACAGCTACAAAAAGACACAATAAAAAAACAATCACCAAAATAAACAGCCAAGCCATTCAGGTAGGGTGTTAAGGCAGTTTGTTTGGTTTGGTTTAGTTTCCCTCCAATGTCCAATTAACCTTTGGGAAAAGGCCTTCTCTGGAAAAAATTCAGTTTCTCTTTTCCTGCACTCAAGGTCAAAAATGAATACTATAGAGCCCAGTGTTACAGAGGCTATGCAAATGAAAAGTATACATACAAAAATTCCCACTGATGGTGGCAAACGTACAATGTTAACGTGCAGAATCTACAACTGCCTAACCTGCACAGTAGCCAGTTTTCTCGTCAACCTCTTTACCTGTTTGCCACCATGCCGGCTTCTCTTCTCAACTCTGACGTGTGAGCAAAAACCTCACTGTGGCATATACAGCAATTACCTACACAGGCAAGCAGCATCAGGAATGTATTCGGAGTGTTTCAGCTATCTCTTCCAGTGCAATTTAGCAGCTTGAGATGAGGAGAGCCAGCCTGGACATTTCTTGGCAGTCCGGCTTCAAAGGCTACTCTGGCCCTCTGTTTGGAACAACTGACATTGATGATACATGGATGCGCTCTTTCTGTTTTATCCCCTGCAGTGCAACTGTAAAGTGCATTTTTAGCACTTCTAAATCAGAATCCCAATTTCAAGGGGTTCTGGTTGTGCTTGGTAAAACCAGAGATTTCTGTTTCCTAGGCAGAGAGAACATACAGTATAATAAAAAAATAATATGAACACTTATATGTGTATTAGGGTAACTACAAATCAGGGAAAAAAAAACCCCACAAGCTCTGCTCATAAGGAAAATGATCTGGATTTCTGAAATAGGTCTAGTTCCAGACAGTAACGGCTTTGTCAAAAAAAGAAAAAAAAATCCTTTTTGTCATTATTATCTCAGCAAGAGTTTTTGTTTTTCGAGAATACGTACATTTAGATCCTGGTCTTATAAACATTTATTTATCAAGAGTACTGCTTACTGCCATAGTTAGCCTCAATAGTCTCAAAGGGACTAAACATGGTAGCTTGCATTATGCATTGTGTTTGCATAATCAGGCCCTTGGGATTAACAATTCTGAAAATGGCTGGCCTTCCCCAATGTTAGATGTACATATATGCACTAAAGAGAACAGACACTTGTAAGAGACACCTAAAATAAAATATCATGTTATTAAACGATCAAGCAGAAATTATATTCTTCGGCATACCTATCAAATACGAGTATCACGATTCTCTGTATTTATCTATTCTGATTTATGCACCTTTTGAGGAAAAAGAAGCACCTGTTCTTTGCTCGAGGGCACATCTCAACTCATTTGAAAAGCACAGCAGTTTTTAGGGAGAATGCTTGGGAATAACTACAAGTTTCCCCAGTTCTTTTTGTTAGTTAAGACAGCAAAAACTACCATTTCAAATGTGATAGTCATATCTGTATTTCATTTAGAAACTCAACTACATTACAGTGTATATTCATATCTTTCCAGAGTAAATTATGAGAAATAACCATTTGTCTTCATTGTAGACACTTTTGCATGTATAGTAGAAAACAAACCTCTATTCAATAACTGCACAGAGGCACCATTAAAATCAAATTTACAGTAAACAGAACCTGCAGCTGGGGTAAAACACTAACTGTTAGTATTTTAATTATCAGCGAAGCTTTCGGAGGTCTAACATCTGCTCATAGCCAAATGACAGCAGCTGCTTCTGTACACTTAAAACAACATGAATTTCTTCTGTAAATATTAAAATGAATTGTATGTTGTGTGTTCATTGTGGCTATATTCCTGGTAAGTGGTTTAAGTATATAGGGTATTTCGAACTTCTTTCTTGTGGCAAATTCATAAAGGGCTGACCTCCTCAAAAGAATGAGAGGCAAAGGCAGCAAAAATTCTTGAGTCTGTAAATTGAAAATGTTTAGAGACAGTACTAGAGGTCACCCTCTGCCAAGACGCTGCTAGTAAATGTTAAAAAAAATCAGCGATAAGTTCTGATCATTGTGCACTACAGTAACTTCAAGGACAGGACTGCTCAGCATGCAAAGTGTCAGGAGTCTATGGAATGGCTTATATCAAAAGCTAATGCTCATCTAATAAGTAAAGCAATTAATGCATTATCTTATCTCAGAAAAAAATGTTCTGTTTCAATATCCAAAGCATTGGAGGAGATGAGTATACTCTCTTTTGTGGACTTCATCAAAATCATACTGGAATGAGCCCTGATTTGTATGATTAGAAGCAATAAACTGCCGGGAAGAAGAAGCTATGCTGGGCCAATAGAAGATCAGCTCTTTTTGCTAGAGAGGGCAAGCTTCATAACTTAATTTTGCACCTTTTTATCTAGGCACTGACATATAGTTGCTATCTTCCTTTTTGTCTCTCACCTGCTTGGGAATACAGTAAAGAAAATTGGAGGATTGACACACATTTAGTTAAGAGATAGAGTCTGGAACAGTGAGAAGAAGAGAGCATTACAACCAGTTTCAGAAGAAAACAAGGTTTTGTTTTGTAGTTTTCACTTTACAGACTTTCAGTGGAGAAAGATCCTTTGCTTTTATAGCATCAAGTGTAACACCAGTGGCAAATCATATTTATATATTTTCACAATAGATCTACAGCTGGAAAGGATCACTATAATAATTTAGTCTGAAAGCTGCAGGTCATGCCAACCTGTGTTTTGAAAAAAACCCCCCAGCATGATTAGACGCTTCAGCCTTACATGTGTAACCACAACAGAGGATCAGCCACCAGTGCAGCTGTATTTGGTACAGAGCATAAGATAAAGGTGAATTAATTGTCAAGGCAGTTCCCAAACTTCTGACATCAGATTTCCCACGCCAAAAGCCAGTCTCAGTGCCAGGGAAACAACATCTTAGGAGGAGGGAATAGGGCTAGTTATAGGTAGTACAGTTACAACGCACAGGCCTTCCCCCTTTGCTGGCCCCTTGCTTCTCCTGAGGCACTGACAGCATCAAGGCTTATCGTGCCCAAAATGACAAGTGTTGAAACACATGCTGATTTTTCAGCTCAGAGTGTCACAGTAATGCTGGGATTACTTAGGAAGTGTGCAGCAGGGGTACATGCTGGTTCTGGGAGGTGGAATGGGAAATAGAGGCTAGAGAGATGGGTAACTCTTTTATACCACGTTCAAGGGTCATGTTTGTGACAAAGTCCTCTTTTCATGATTCACCTCTGGTGAAGGATGGAAGCAGCATGTTTCCATAATATCTTCAAAGGAAGAGTTGTTCATATAATTGACCCTTCTGCTGACAGAAATATATTTTCAGTGCTATTGATAGAGTAGCACTTAAATGTGGTGCCTTCCACTTCCAGGTTTCAGAAGCACTGGGCACTATGTAGATAAGACAGAAGACACCAAAGCTGGTGCTTTCTGAGCCATTGCTGAGCATACCAATGCTGGAGCTGCAAGATGATCTGTGTGTCTGGGCTGCAAGGGAAGTGCAAAGTAAACTGTTGCACTGCAGCTCTACCAAAGTGCTCAGAAGCTCCTTGCTCAAGTTGCTTTCACTTGGCTGCAAAGTCATGTGTTCAAGAGCTGCAGAATTTCCATACTATTCTGTTGACAAGTTGTTGGTTAGCCAGAGGTAGAAATCAACAGCTTTTAGATGGTATATGGAGCTAATGCTAAATTGGAAGGAAGCAATAACATCAATACAAAGAAAAACCGGATGTAACATAAGTAAATATGAAAATATGCAAGATTCAACTTGTGCTACTGCATGCTAGCACTTGTGGAGAAAGGAAATATGCAAAAATGATATTCAGTGAGAAAGGAGTCCCTTGAGAACTGTAATGCTGAAGAAATTTAAAGAATGACAGTGTTCATCAGATTACATGTGAGTTTATAAAATGTAAAACAGGAAAAGAAAACAGACCAAAGCAATTTTTAATTGCACATTCTAAGGCATGTCTGCTGCACATTGTTCTAGTATGGATACAACTTGACCTCTCTTGGGGAGAAATCTTGACTAAAGAATATTCCGAATAGTGAAATAAGAACAACTAGAAGGCTAAGTTGAATGGAAATATTGTATTGCATATATTCTACCTACATAAACTGCAAATGCTGGAGAGGTAAGAAAATTTTTGTCTCTATTGGACAAGAATAATCTGATTTTGATGAAAGACTAGAATATTCATGTCATACTGCAGGAAGATGGTTAGACATGGTGAGCAATGGAAAGCCAATTCAGCTACCTTGTCTACTTCCAGGTGCCAGGGTGATGAAGCTCCCAGATGGAATAAATAGAAGGTACAGTAGTTGAGAGTATGACTTAACCCGACTCATCCCCATTTATACTGCAAATCCATATTATCTCAGAACAGTTCAGTGAAACGTAGCATGAGATTCTGCAGTAACTACTTAGTTACATTTGTAAACAATTCTATTCTGAACTGAAGTTCACCCAAGACTGCGGCGCCTTAAGTCTTAAAAAGCCAAAGAATTTGCAATGACTGTCAATCATATGAAGCACGAATCCCAGTCAAATATGGACTAGTAAACAACCTCTGCAACCCTGTCAGGTCATTTCATTAGCTCTTATTTTTTTCCTTTCTGAGACCCAATTTAGACTAGGAAAAGAGGGAATATTGTAAAATTAATTACCAATCACATTTTTCTAAAATATTTTAAATGCCACTTAGCTCTTAATTCTCATAGCACTTTTTCAAAGATTTATTATCTATATCTGTCTCCAACTGAAGCCAAGTAATGCTTAAAACCATGATAACTAGACAATGCCAAGTAATTTAAAAATATAATGGTTCCTAGTATACTTGTCTGTAGCATGATGCACAGTGCAGTGAATGTACTCCTTATTCTGCTGTTACGTAGGACCTGGTACAGCATCATTAGTTTTAACATAAGTGGAGCCTAAACACATTTACTATTGCTGGAACTTAGTTCGCTTTTTTTTGTTACAGTAGACAAAATTTCAGAGGAAGTCATGATCACTTCTGTGAAAGCAGTAAAGCTTGTGATATGTGACAAGAGGTCAGGTAACACCCCCACCAAAAAACCCCACCCCAGAAGCCTGGAGCTGGATATCTGGAAGATCTGATTTTCAAAACCATTAAGAAACCAACAGCTCCTGGTGACACTTTCATTAAAACATTCTTATTTCAGCTAACTTTCTTTTTTAATACTTTTTTTCCAGCTACCATAGTTTAGTGAACTAACAGTTTCCTAAATTCTGGCATGTGACAGACAAATCGCACAGGACTCATTGTGGTTTGTTATTCCAAATATGTGCAGATTAAGGAGCTTCAGAACAGCCCATGGCATCATAGGTTGAAACAGCTGCTACAAGTCTCAGGTCAGGCTTACTTACAGATTTTGTAGCTATAATTTTTCGTATGTGTTTCAGTGCTCCAAAATCCATTGTGGATCACCATTTATTTCAGTGTGTTTTAAGTACCCCTAAAACATAATTCAAGTACTATTACTGAAATAAAAAGACTCTAAGGCTATTTGAACTGTATTATTTTCTTTCAAAAAAGAAAATATGCATATCAAAATGTACACAGACAGAGCAAAAATTATATCACTAAAAGAACGAGCTAAAAGAAGTCCAAAAATAACGTTTTTTTTCTTTCACATTACTTTTTTTTTAGTGTCTCTTTCACAATAAAGTGAATTTTATGCAAGATTTTTATATCTCTGTGCCTAAAGCTGATTTCCTCAATGCAGAATTAGGAAGCAAAACAAAATTGGCCTGCTTTCCACTAGTGCTAGGCACAAGAATATGTAAGTGCACATTGAACAGAACACATTTAAAATCTAATGGCATTTATCTACCCATGTGCTTCTAAAACTGTACCTCCTGAATTGCTCACAATTGGTAATATATTTATCACTATACAACACCATAAAATGACAAAAGCCTTATTCTAACTTTTCAAGCAGAGAAGTGAAAAACAACAAGAAGTGTGTTGCCAGGGTCACGTAAGAATTCCCAGGCGTGCTGAGTTCCAGCTTAATGCCTTAATCACAGCATTATCATTTCTTAGGAGAGCCTATTGTCAACTCCAAGAGTTGAGGTACTCCATTTACCCACCGCAAAGCCCTAGCCACATCATTGCAATTTTCCTGATAATGCCCTGTCAATGAATCAACCCCATGCTCATGAGCAGAGAGGAGTTCAGTGTCCATGTATCCTATAATGAGGAATGCCGGGCTGCAGTCTCTGCTGAGATTGTCATAGGTGTCCACTGATACCATCTGCAATTACAGAATTTTATGAGATGGAAACTGGTTCATTATGAGAAAACTCAAGTCTACCAGCTCATTTCACAGATGTCAGATGGTAGACTTCCTGATCATTGCAATTCTTGCAAGTATATAAAAAGAGGCCTGTAGTTAGACTTTTGAAAATTAAGCATATAGCTAATGCTAAGCATAGGCTTAAATGCTTTCCTATGTTGCATCCTGAGTCAGCCCCAGTCTAAGCCATTCAAAATAGGGACACAGATTCCTTAATTTCAGCTTCACAAACTAGGACTGCTGGCCAAACCAAGACTGCTAGTTCCCAGAGGAAGGAAGACACAAACTTAGCTAAAAATCACTTTTGCCCTCAGCCAAATACATCTCTCTCAGACTGATTTCAGCCTGCTTCTAACTAAGCAAAATGACTTCATGAACATGTTCAAAAGTATCAGCTGAATTCCATTTTGAGTTGTCATTGATTCAAATAAATGAATAAAGTCATTCCTTCTAAGAGGCTAAAGTACATTATGGATAACTATACATTTTTTTTATTTTTTACATGTATTATTTATATATTTTTTTTTAGTTTTATAAAAAACTTCATTGATACATTTAAGAAGAATGTGTAGTGTGGAAAATGTTGTTGACAAACCTTTCTTCTTAGAGAGTAACGCTTCTTACACATACGCGCTTTTGCACTCTCAGACAACGATATATTCATCTTCAAATCTATAATTATCTGCTTAAACAAACACCTTATTTGCAGACAATTCAGTCTATTTAAGAACAAGGGAATTAAAACTATTCTCTAGGCACTGAAAGAAACACAGATTTCTTCTGCAGCTATCAAGAAATGAAGCACTATTTGCTATAATATAGCTCCCTTCACTCCTTCCAAAAAGAGCCTGTTTTTGTTGGAGGTGAACCTTGCTGCATTTATTCATCCCCTTTTAAGAACAGAACACAGAAAAATCCAAGCTAACAGAGTGTTTAGCAAGAGGACTTAAAATACTAAGTGCAGGCTATAGTGCTGCTCCAAGTTCTGATACTCTTAAGACCAATGGAAGGTGCTGACACCAATCTCTACCTCCTAAATATTAGGAAGCTTGCTTATCTTAGAGATTTCCTTTCTCCTCATGCAACTACCTCAAGTGCCAGTGACAGACATCTCAAACCATGGTCTCTGGCCTTTCATATGTTCCTTTCACAGACCAGTTTCCATAAGAAAGATATACTCCCACTTGGTCAATTTATCACAACCTCCTCGATCACTTCCCTCCCACACATGCACTCGGTATCCCCTCTCCCTCATCACAAAAAAACAGAACAAAAGCCCACCAACCATACAAAAATTATATTGTAGATTTGTAGATTAATGGGCTGATTCTGGCATCTCAATTCAAATGGATTTACAACCATTGTGCTTAGCCCTGTGTGATTTCAAATAGAATTACTTCTGATGAATTTGAATGCAAATTCACAAAGCATTAAAACAAACCATGTTTAAACTCGTTGGTTCATCTGATGCAAATATTGTGCATTAAGCAGGGAACACCCATTTATGAAAATAATGAAAACTGACACCAATATAATAAAATCATTACAGGTTTATGGATTCTGGGACTTAAACAAGCCGTACCCTTGCTTCTCCTAACTGATTAAATGCTTCTTTGCAGTTTATGTTTGATCTGCAATTCAAAAATAAATTAGTTTAGTCTTTAAGCCCAGAACCTTGGAAAATTGCTAGGAGGTTCTACCTTGGATTTGCCTGGGAAAAAGGGCCAGGTAAAGCGAGGAAATTGTGGGGGCAGGGAAGCTAGCAGTGCAACTGAGAACTGACAACATAGGAGAGGAAGAAGTCGGATAAATCGAGGTTTGCAGACTCTACCGGCAAGCATTCATAAAGCTGCCGCCTGAATAGCATTGTGTGGAACAAAAGGCAAGGATGATCATATTGGGCACTTTTGTTTTATAAAGCTGGCACAGATGGGCCTGTCACAACATGTGCTTCATTTTTACGAAACCTCAGCCACCTTCACTCTGCATCACATTTGTAGACAGGGAGTCTAAGTGCAGAAGGGCAAAGGATTGCCCATTATTTCTGGGATGCAACCATGTCCTAACTGATAAGTAGATCTCTAAAGATGTATGTAAACAGTATATATAGTGTGGGTTTTTCATTAATCCCTCTTGTCTAATTATCATGAACATGTTTTCATTTTCAGTTAGATGACAACAGCCTTAGCTCAATAGTTTCCAGTAAAATCTTTGTATCGAGATAATAAATTCTTCTCATAATGATAAGATTTAAAACAGCAAAACATTCCTCACTGAGGCATGTAATGCTGACAAAGCACTATTTTGCTGCACAATCTATGCAGTATAAAAAGTTCTTTGCTGCATCATGATCTGCTCCAATTTGTGTATAAATAGCATTCATAATAAAAGGAAATGTAACACCAAGTTTTACTTAAGTAATCACTCCAAAAGAGGTTGGGAGATAATGCAGCTAGCACATCAAAAAAAAAAAAATAAAAAATTAAGGGCAACTGCAATAGCTCTTTCTGAACATCCTTTTGTTTCTCTATTTTTATGAATCCATTCACATCAACATTAAGTACTTTAACCCAAAATATTTAGACAATTATATGTTGGGATGGTTTGAGGGCAGTTTGGTTCCTACAGCTGAGGTACCATCTAAATGTGCAGGAAACACCAGAAAACTCAACTTTGAAAGCAATCATCTCCATAACTTTAACCAGTCATCTCAAGAAAGCTCCTGCTTCTGAGGATAGAGATGCATCACTGAAAAGATCAAACTAGCTGTGAAGTCCTTAAGATCTACTTTTTCAAATGTTAATGCCTTGAGTAATATACCCAAATGTAAAAAAACATTACCTATTTCTATGAGGCAACATGCAACACCACACTGACAAAGTAGCTGACACTAGGCCACAAGGGAACTGAGAAGTCCAACTGTTCTAGAATTGCAGCTATCCAGTACTCATTGTCTCAATGAGCTTCCACAAATCCTTACCTGACCAGCAGATCAAGTACTTCCATTCCTATGATGGACCTATGATTTATATCTATGGCTTTGTTACCTCCAGTGCATGGCACATGGAACAATACTGCTCAGAGGTTAACAGTAAAATTATGTCTACATTCAGGTTGGACAAAATTCCCACAGATTCACAATGCAATTAATACAATTTTGAATTAAAGCAAAAATAAAATCTGGATTCTGCTCATTCTTTATCATTTAATGCCAGTGCTCTGAAATCCATCCTGGCTTCCAACTGCTATTAAGATGATGGTTAAAAACTACCTAGTCCTGAATCACTTGGGATAGTCAGCTGGTCCCAAAACTAGAGTGAAATAGCTTTTGATTACAGTTATATTCTGTGAACTATGAGGCAGGTGAGGAGGTTTTTTTCCTCATGACCTATTGGCTAAGTTCTTGAGGGCTGCTGAGAAGTTGCTGTAGCATTAATTAAAATTTCTACCGGTTGAAGTGATATATCACGAAACCTTGGCTTTAAGAGTTGCTGAATACCAGATAAAATTCAACTTCTCCATGCTATGTGCATCTTCTGGTGTTTTTTTATTGTATGAATATGGGAGTAAGACAATACTCAAGGAAAAAGGACCACCTTAATCTGCATTAGAATGAGATTGCCCTGATTAAACCCTGACAGAGATGTATGGGTATGCAGTAAGTGCCAATCTGAGCACTCAGATATGGAATTAGGACTTCATATATACACACTTACTTTAGAAAGTGGATCTCAGAGGATAGATAGGGTTGTCCACTTAGCTCAGAAAACCCTGCTCCAGTTTCAAAAGCTCCTTGTCACTGCAGAACAATTTTGAAGCAAAGTGGTATGTTTGGTGGCCTCATTTGCATGACAATACCCAGAATGCTCTCCTAGCTCACAGCTATTTCATGGAAGGGCTGATGCATTCAAGGTTTGAGAATAAACCCAAATCATATGGGTGTACCGATGCACATAATTTAAATACTTCCCCACAATTCATGTGCAAAAGGTAAAACTATTAAAGTGGGAAATTATTACAGGTAACCAAACTAACCTCATCATCATCAGCACCTACTAGAAATGAAAATTACAGATGGTAGCTTGGCAAGTCTGAAACTCATTGATTAATTAGATGATCATCTCATACCTACATGTATATGCTGTAAGTGTTGACATCAGTCATCAAGGTTGCTGTGAAGAGCTGTCCCAATATATTAACAAGCAATTAGAAAAACTAAACAACTCACAACACATAGCACAAATATAGAATAATAGTTCATCAAGATGGACTTTGCTCGTCTCCTGCACTTCTCCTCTCTCACAGCTTGCTACACAAAATAAATGCACTACATCGACTTACACTGCAGTACAGAATATCACAGTCTGCTCTATTGTGTGGATTTCACTGCTGAGAAGCTGTAACACTAATTGTCAGTTTCCCACGATCAAAGTAATTTGGTTAAATAATTGGTTTACATTTACTATATTTTATTTGCCTCACAAAAACAAATGTTATAACAAAAGATCATCTGAAGAGGAGGGAATGCTATGGTGATAACACCAATATGGTGCCAACATATGGAGAAATATGTGTGTTTTGTGTACATAAACAATGACATGAAGCTTCAGCTGTTTAGAGAACAAAGCTTTACACCTGAGTTAACTTAATATTATGATATGTACATTCTGGTGTGTGT
The DNA here is from genome assembly GCF_009829145.1 of Chiroxiphia lanceolata. Taxonomy (NCBI): domain Eukaryota; kingdom Metazoa; phylum Chordata; class Aves; order Passeriformes; family Pipridae; genus Chiroxiphia; species Chiroxiphia lanceolata. The sequence goes on along the minus strand of NC_045637.1, from coordinate 60,520,237 downwards.
GCGTATGAGGGGTGTTCTGATTTTGGCACTGAAACTAAAGAATACTGTTTTAAATCCTGATTAAGTGGTGATCATTTACAACATATTCTTGACAGGTAATGAATGATAGCATTTCTTCTTTTCGATTTCTATTCTACCAGTTACATGAATTCTGCACTCACACGTGAAACAATAGTTTTTCTATACCTAAAATCAGGTTGATGACATCATGATAACCCTTCAAGCCATTCTTGACTTTTCAGATTTTTTTCCTCTCTTTTATTTTGTATAATATGTGGATTTGACCACAATTTTCACAGCTCCTCCCTCGATGCAGAAAGGGAACACAGTAACTAAATGCCTGCAGCAGTCGACAGAAGCTGTTTCCTTTAAGCTCCCTCTGGACTACCAGGCATGAAGAACGGCTGAAACATTTTCCTTCAGCCACCAGAGTTGCTTATTTTCCAAATGTTGCTAGAACAGCTTCATTCAGCATAGGCTGCCACTGGAGTTCCTTCAAAATTCTGCCAGAATGCCTTAAACTTAAAAGTAATTAAAAGCCTCTGAAAAACTCATAAGTCAAGGGAGTGGCATAACACCCATTAATTACAGTGCTCAGTGATGTCACACCTGTGACTTATGAGAGGCTATCCTGAAGTGGGTTCAGAGCTGCTGTTCATAATTTATAATGGTGTTTTGAAGACTGTCTATTGAAAAGCAGGATCAAACTGGGATGGTACATATAGCAGCTGATTGCATTATATAAAAAATAATATTGTGCCATTCGTTGTAAAACTATTGTGGATGAACACAGGTTTAAATACCAAACACACCAGCACCAAACAGTGCACGTGCAGTGGGACCATGATCCTGTGACAATGCCTCGGTTGACAACAGCACCGTTAATGTCAATCAATGGCCAACTCTAAGAACAAACAGAAAAAAGAACTTCAAAGGACAAAGTGATTGCTAGTTTTTCCAGTGGGTCCTACAGTTGACTAATTTTTAGTATATTAATAATGAAATCAGAAGGTCTGTATACTTTTGCTTAATTGTGCTTGGCTGTACTTGCAGGATATAAATAGTTGTAAAGAAAATGCAATCCTGAACAGGTTATCTGATATGAATAGAGGTATGTTTATTTACATCAGTCCTCAGATGCTATTTTTGCTAAAAACATTAAATTAAATTTTACAGACCAATACTCAGTTTTATGAATTTGCAGTAAAAGTTGTCTGTATTGTATAGTCAATTACAGAAAAAAACAGGCAATGTTTCTGCAACACATTAAAACCTGCAATTTGCTTTTTTCCTTTGTCTGTTTTGAGTTTAAATGGAAACAAACCTTACAGTATAGAATTGGCTTAAGGTCACCTGTCTACAAGGGATTACTGTGTAGTTCCTTTTATATTTTTCCCCCTACTACTCTGAGGGACAAAAGGGCAGCTGTACCCTAAGGGCTTTTTCAAATAACCTCTTTAGCAAATAAAGTCATACCCTATGTATAGAGGCCATTTCATCCCAGTCCCATGGGCTGCCTGTAGGGTAAAATACTGAATTTTTCTGGCATATGTCACTGAATGTGAAAAAGAGGACCACTACTTACAGAAAGTTAAAGGCTGAATGAAAGAATGTGAATTTCCTTAATGCACTAATTTAAAACATTGTATTAAGCTTAAAACATCAGCTATAAGCATCTCAGAGAAACACTGGAATACATTTATGTGAACCATACAAAGACTCACATACCAACAACTGATTTACTATGGCTTAAAAACGCAACAGATTCAGCTTATCTGAAATCTTAAACAAACAAATATATTTTCTCTAGGGAAAATAAATAAAATTAAATTGGGCCTATTCTTTATGAAAGCACTCTCATGACTGTATCAACTTAACATTACCATAAACATCTCTGAAATCAACTGTCAAGAAAGAATCTGTTATGCTTATATAAATTACTATTATTGTTGTTTTTATTGCTGCACTTGCTGCACCCCACTTCTGTAATTTGTTAAAAGATAACAAGCAAAACCCCAAACTTTCAAGTATTCGTAAAGTATAAAATAACGGTTTCAAAACAAATGATTTGACAGCTGCAAATGCAGGATAACACCTAGTTACATTATAGAAACAGTGTGGATAATTACTTTTTTCAGAAGGAAAGACTCCGTGGACCACGGTCCTGTCTGATTTTCCCTGCAGCTTGGATAATGTGCAGTAATACAAATCCTGTTGTCACCTCAACCTAAGTCTTTTTATCATCTATACATCAGTAAGAATGATGAGAGACGTCCCATGATTCTAACAGTCTTCCTTTGAAGGATTCACATGTTAATTACTGCACTAATTATGGTTTTTGAATAACCAAATGAAGTAAGCAGTCTATGGGAGGTACAGGCATAAACCTAAGACTGAGAAAATACTAGTTACTGAAGTCATCAGTGTAAACTGACACATTGAACATGCTTAAAAAAGTAGAAGTAGATTTTAAAAGACAAGCATCTTCAATAATTAGGGTTCCACACAGGAAAAAGAAATGTTACTTCTTAATGGCAAGTGCATTTAAACTGTTATCTAAAGATCTGAAGGTAAGCCTGCTTAATTCACTGCTTCTTCTTTTGTTATTAGGAAAACATAATTGTTCCAAATAATTAGCACTAGAGTACATCACAACCTGACAACAAAATTATAGAAATCTTCATATTCAGATCCGTCTAGCTGGCTATTAGGAACAGTTTCTGATCATAACCCATTAGTTGAAGTGCTGTGAGTTCTTGATTGCCACCAAATAACCTCAGATATCTGCCTAAGTTAACAGCCTCTATTTATTCAGAGTTTTCTTGACAGTAAAAATTGCTTACAATTTTTACAGCTGCCACACAAAAGAACAGTATCGGATGTGCGCACTTGCAAGACTAGGTGATAAAATAATTGAAATGTGGATTTTAGACACAATTTTAATGCCTAACTTTCTAAATGAAAAACAGCTAAGGGATTTCGTGTGCTATAATGATACTATTGACTTTCCTGTTTATTAAAAATTAACGTGAACACATTCCAAATCTTTCTAGTTGTGATGGACATGCTAATTAAAATAAGATTTTTTTGGGGTGAGGTTTTTTGGCATCACTTCCCTACTTTGTCCTTTTTTTTCCCACTGAACATCAACTAATCAACTGCTAAAGATATTTCTGTATCTTAAGGATCAACCTTTTTTTTTTTTTTTTTAATAATACTTTCTCGTGATTAATACCGGGACATAAATAGCTTTTAATCTATTTTGTAAACAGATAACTAGCACGGATAGCATCACAGCAAATGCTACCAGAAAGTGTAGCATATTTTTAAAAGACACTGACAAATGAATCCTCTGACAGAAATCACTGCTGTAACTCCAACAGGAAAAAAAAAAAAAGAAATCAACAAAAAACCAGATTCACATGGTGAGAAGGCAATGGCACTCAGTTACTTACCCAGCTTCAGTGCGTGGATTATTGATAATGTGATACAGACAAAATGAAAACTTGTTTAAATTTTCCATCTAATACTTTAGTTATCTATAATGCTATTTGAAGACCCTTTCAAAAATGGTTTGTGGTTTTTTTTTTTCCTGATAATAGCTCGGTTTATAAACCTACAAAGCTTTATGTCAAATCCCATGAGGGGTAACTTTGATTACGGGAGTAATTAATGATGCTGGATAGTAATATGGATTTTCTGTTAAGATTTGAGTTTGAAGTTAATTAGTCTCCACATTATGATTTGCTGATTAATTACAGATATTTAGTTATAGAGAGAGATGTTAATTATTAATCTAAAAAAATCATCTTGTGTAATTAACTAAAACTTTGACGTCAGTCACCACTCTCCTTGTATGTAACTTCCAAGGTGCTGATTCTACTGGAGGGAGACACAGGCCTCCCACAAAACGTAAAAAAACACCGTCTGCTATCTTTTTTGGGTATATAGTGTAGTGAACAAATTTTACTCTTAATTTCTCAGGACAAGCCACCCACTTTGAAGCAGGACAGTAACTTAAGTCTCATGAAAGTACTGATCTTTCATCACTTATTCGTACAATATGCCTCATCTTATCACAGAAAAAAAGAGTGCTATAAAAGAAATTCCACTGTGAGTCTTAACTGGGTGTACTCTTGAAATCATGTCTTAACCTCAGAGCTGTGATGTTCTGCTGACTGATGGGCTTTGTCAGTTCCCATGTCAAACTCTGGAATGAGCTTCAGCGTTGCTACAGATATCAGTATTTTCTAGTCTTTAGCAGTGCCAAGAAAATATTAGAGCAAAACTACTAATTAATGTAATAGCTCAGTTAGAATTTAAAATCACCTTTTGTTTAAAAAGAAACCCCACCTTATCTCCCTTCCCCCTCTTCCCTTTTCATCTGCAAGGAAAAAAAATCTTACTGTTAATGTAAAAGGGGATAGGAATGCGATTAAGAAATAGGGTTAAACCGAAAAGCATCAGCAGCACACCAATGTCCTGGAATTTACCCTAGTAACACAGACTCTGAGCAGGGATCTGTTTACATTATCTCTAGATCATCTTGACAATATTCATTCTCTATTTACCTAAATGAGGCAATATGATGATATTTATTGCTCAGAATGGCTAAATATAGACTTTTCCTGAGCGCTCAGTATCATAGTGGGAGGTTTTGCTCTAATCTACATCTTTAAACTGACAAGCTGGAGCATTCCTAATGAATGCCTCTTTTCATCTGGATGTCTGTGTGTATTTGACAGTATAAATATTTAGCAATATCGGAGTCAGCTTGTGATTTTACCCAGATGGACTGATTGATGCCTTGGCTTGACGTTGCCAAAGACAATCCATGTAGTTATATAAGCAATTTCCCTCTTACTTCCTAAGAAGCAATTAGGTGGCCAAAGGCAGCAACCCAAAAATAGTGAGAATACTTCTGGTATCAGCTGACAACTCTGAGGGATAAATAAAATATGGTACTTAAATTATTACCACTTTACTTTCATGAATCATGGGATTAAAGCTTTCACTTCTAAAGTACATATAAATTGCAGGGTTTCTTATGTCTGTAATTTGCAAGAACCTAAGTTAAAATACCAGCTAATCAGTCAACTCACATTCACCTTGGGAAAAGTACCACCCTTCCTTGTCATTTTTGTAAATTGCATGCCTAAGCACCAATGTTATTTTCAGGGGGGAAAAAAGCTTGTTGTCAATAACATATATTGCAGTCTAGTTAAAACAACATTTGTTAAGGTTTAATCGCAAATGTAATCTGCTTTTAAAGTTTAGACAGAACGCTCAGAGAAATTCAAGGGACAGATAATAAATCATTTTCTCCTATCCTGGGTGTGAACAAGGTAGGCTGGAGTTTTGCAGGTATGCTGCCTTTTTCTCCTACATGTTGAAGACTCTCGCTGGTTTCCACAGACAGTTCAAAAATATAGGGACTCCATCAGCTAAGAAATAAAGAATTTTTGAACTATCTCACTTTGAAACAACATAAGCTGCACTTTTCATATCATTAAATATTCCCAATAATTTTATTCAGTTTGCATCTTTGGCATACGCTTTGTAATTCATAATGTGTCTGCGTAACAAATTGCAGCAACGAGAAGTTTTAGCTAAATTTCATGCACACACATATAAAAATATGTGAATACAAAAAAAATCCTGGATACTGAATGTCAGCTTTACATTAGCTATGCACTGTTTGTCTGTGTCGGTTTTACATGGTGTAAGATGCCTGCAATGATTATGTCTTGTGCTCTTCTGCATGTTAGTGCTTTGGGGGGAAAGAATAGTCAGACGTTATTTTTGGCAAGAGTAAAATTTGCATGTCTCAGCTATGTTGTTGATTCTGCTCCCCTCCCCAAACACCTTTAGTTTCTTTGTTTTCTATTAACTCATCCCAGTCGTTGTATACCCCATGCAATAACCCAGGAAAAAGGGCAGGGAAGACATTATTCTTCTTGACACTAATACCTATAGATCCTGTTCTGCAGTGATACCTCTCCCTATCACGAAGTATCTCGGTAAACAGAATTCTCCAAACTCAAGAGCTGGAACCATTAATATATTCCACACGCAAATGGGACACAATGCCCACTGGTAATCAGGCAAACACAACAAGGCTTCTTGGGAACTGGCCATCTGCTTATGACGTACAGGAGCTTTAAGTGCAGCATGCATCAGTTACAGCACATTCTCAGAAAGGCAGTCTCTGACTTACCTGTTTTATTATTATTCTGTGACCAGCTGGGTGCCAAATAAAAATAAATGTATGCTGTTTTGTATTTATTGGATTTGATTAGTAATAAATTTGTTATTGACCAGATCCAGAGTGTGAAGGCCTGAGGCACAATCCAATGGTCTCTACTCACTTGATCATTATACCCTGCATTTTCAATCAAGCTGCATTGAATTGTGCTATTCTGTGTTTTGCTTTTGAATTGTCTCGTTTGAGAATGGAGGGTGAGGGATGGAGAGAAAAGTTGGTATTTTCTAATGAGAAAATTAGGAAAGAAAGGGAAGGCTGTCCCTTTAAACTAGAAGATAACTACAATACAGTACTAAAAGAAATGTGGTGATAGAGTTCACTGTACATGGTACAATCCATTGCACAGGTTGACGTGAGAAATTACTAGGTCTGATAAGGCAAAGTTTAGAATAAACTGCATTGTTTTACAAAATATGTCATCGGGAAAAATGCATTAACTCTAATCAGCCAAAATGGTGTGATTCATTGCTTAATTTCAGGGTACCAGGCTATAAATTACATCAGGCCTGCCACAACTAATTTTTGCAGTGGCATACTAGATGAAAAATGAAATGTCCAAGTGGCTACAAGTGAAAAGCTTCCATCTTTCTTCCACAGCTGAATATTACTTACTCTAATGATGTATAATAGCCTGCAACTACACTTAACCTGTGCATTAAATAGCAGCACAAACTGTTTACCTAGAGTTATGAAGAAGAAAACAGCAAATCAAGCAAAGGAATCTAGAGTGTGTACATTAACCTCCCACATGCCAACATAATTGTCCCCTACAGATGATGTATAACACTTACTCCAAATCATACTTTTTTTTTTCATTACACATAATAGCTTATGCTTCAAGTATCAAAAGTGTCAAAGCATGTGTGATAAATTGATGCCAAAATGTACCTAATTAATAAGTCTGATGATGTTTAGATTAAAACAGATGTTGGTTATGTTGTTAACAGAAAAACAGCTAATAAAAATAATTGCAACCTATATGCCTAAAACCTGCAGGTATTATTAAAAAGAACAACAAAACCATGTCATACGTGAACAATACAAAATGGTTAGTAAGCTTTTTTGGGTGTAAATGTTCTTTTATCCTAACAAGAGGCCAAAGTAATTAATCAGATCAGCAGTTACTAGCAACTATCCCTTATTTAAAATCCATAGCTAGGCGTTATAAGGACATTGTTTTTACCAGTGCAATAAAAAGTACTGTAAAGCATACTTGCTATTATTCACTTACAATAAATAAGGGGAATTCTGTGATGATTATGTGAAAAAAAAAAGATAATGAACTCCAAAAAGTTTCTAAATGTGATCAAGTAATCCATCATTACTGCAAGTACCTTGCAGATACTGTTGATTTTAACAGTTCAAATCCCACCAAAACCAAACCAGAAATAGCATGGTGTTTAAAACCAGTTTTAAACTATAAATTAAATATCATAATATTTAAAATCTTGGGGTTTTTACCTTCATGGAAAATAACGGTTTAGCACTTTACTTCCTTTAAAAATATAGTATCCAGGGAGAATCTATTGATGGAAAACCTGATGACAAAAAATTCTATCAGTCTGAAGCAAGTTTTGGAGAATCTGATTAGGTCTCATGCTGCAATACTAGGTATTCCATTTTTGCCAAAGGGCCAGCTATTATTATTAACATCATTTGTCTGAATCATTACTCTGCACCTTGGTTCAGCAAACACTATGAAGATGGCATGGTAATAAATGACCGCAGGATTCTTTCCTGCTTCAGCCTGTTTTTATCTGCCACCTCTCTACCGTCAGCTCCATCTTTCTGAACCTCTCTGAATCCCCAAAAGGGACGGGGCGTCTATTTGTTTTCCACTAGGTTACCACTCTGTCTATTGTTGTTTGCACTAAAGGGTACGAATTCAATTCATTCTTGTGACATAAAAGCACTGATACAGTAAATTTTTTGCCCAAGAGAAAACACAAAGTTGCTGAATATGGGCTAAGATGTGAAGCTCTTGTATGTACATGAAGGAGCTTTCTGAGACAGCCTTGCTCACTAAATACTGTTTTTTCTCCACCACAATCTAGACAATCACATTACAGCATTTTAAACTTATACTAACCTTGTCAAATTGGTACCTCTTGCAAAACTGTGTAGGAGGGGTTAAGTAATATATCCTATTGTACCTATAAGCAAGAGAAGGAACAAAGGGCTGGGAGGTAAGATAGCCAATCGGTAGCTGTAAGATTAAGTAAGCCAGTGCTTCCCCGATAATAAGGGTTAGTGGGAATGGCAGATGAGAATTGAGGAAAATAACAAATAACCAAGGAGAAAAGACTTAAAAACAGTTAAATAAGATAACTGGAATGTGAAGGAACTACAGGTCATTGACTAATCTTATTTTTCTGCATGCTGAAATTCACACAAATTACCTTTATTCGTATCTAAACACGCCAACAAATAATCAGTCTGCCAATGAATTGGTCAAAATTGAACAGACCAGGCACAATGTCTTATACTTCACTCTGCAAAATAAAACCAAAACCTTTCAAAGATGTAATGAGTCTCTTTGTTTTTAAATAAGAAAATATGCATATTTTCTTCTTTAATAGTAAGAAGTACTGAAGTGTTGGAAAATACCATATCAACACCAGACATTTCGTCAAGATTTCCCAATTACAAATATCTAGTCTGAGATTCCATCCTTTTGCAAAATCATGAGGCAGATTTTACGAGATGATCCATTAACAAAAATAAATTTTAACATCCCAATATATGTAAACATATCAGGCTGTGAGGGAATTTAAGTCATGTAAATGCAGTTATAAAGCAAACTTAGCACTGGCTTTTCACGGCCAAGGGTATCTTGTTTTCCCAAATACACTGTTAAAAAGTGCCAAACTTAGTAAACCCTACAGAAAATAGCCAAGTACTTTCTTGTCTGAGTCTTATAGAATGCATAAAAATAGCACTCCTAAATCTGAAATGTTATAACTATTCACAAAACCTGAAAGGTTGCATTATACACGACTTTCTTTGCCATTAAAATGCTCTATGTTCCTGCCAGAAGTTAAGAAGTTATCACTTGAAAATCACTGGCTAATCTAGCTTGTACTAAGATGGATTTTTAATGAAAGTTTAATGAATGATAAATACTTGTTTCTTGATAAATGTTTAATTATGCCAATAATTACCAACTGCTGAAAACTACTGTTGTGTTAATAATGGCATTTTAGTACACAAGCAGTTTCATGAGTCATGATGCTGTTAAAGATCAGAATTCCATCTGTCTAATGCAAACTAGCAAAACAAAAGAAAAGTCTAATTAATATTTTGATACATTTTCCCTATACACTTTAAAACGGATGTCCTTTTGTGAAACAATAAATTTACTAACTCCTATTTGAGAGGAGAAATAAATGTCTCAGAGCTATTACGTTATTAATCGTTACTACTGTTTGAACCTAAAAACTGAAAAAGAAAAAGAAATCAAGCCAGATGTAGCATATGTATGAATGCATCTTCATTACTATTTTTTGGAAGAGGAGAGAATGGGACATTAAGGTGATGATGAGACCAAGTTTTCACCTGAAATATTTCGAAACATTCAGGTACCACACTACATTAGGAACATTAATCTGCAGAGTTATCTAGGATGTAAAAAAGTCAGCAGACTGCAACCCTCACCTCTTACAAGTGAGGGGGCAAGAAACATCAAATTGTCATGGCACCCTCCCATGGCCAGATAAAATGGAGATTTTCTTAGAAGTGCAAAGAAGATAACAATATAAACAAGAAACAAATGAGAACAAAGTAAAAAGAGAGAATGATATTGCCAAGAAAAATAATAGGAGATTAAGGAAGACTTTCACTGACTTATTTGTTCAAGGGTGCCTCTTAGTTTGAAAATACCTCCCATATTTGTTGTGTTCATGGTACTAATTTTGGCTCTGTCTCTCACATAATTGCCACAATACTTGTGGATGGCCTAACCAGGCATCCTGGCAATGTGCTAATCCATCGGGCATGCCACAGCACATGACAACCTAAAGGTGTGCTCTGGTTGTTCATCAGAGGGTAGGCTTGCAATGTGTGCAGCATGCAACTCCGGTCTCAAAGATGGCCTTGGGACTGCCCTTAATGCAAGTTCTATTGGTCTGTTCCAAATCCCACTGAAACCAGCAAAAATATTTCCCACGGACTGCCAAGAATTTTAGTCAGGCCCTGTCTAAAATACTAGGGCTATATCCATTATATGAATGCAAATTCAGTACTGTAACATATGTCAGCTGAGATCTGACTTATTAACAGACCCTTTAATATAACAGAAACACCTTAACTTGTGAGATTCAAAATATAAACAGGATCATACTGTTCCGTGAAATGGTACATTAGAAAAAATACATTTATTGAGCTGAAAATTAAGCTTTTAATGATTGAAATATGACTTCTTCCCTGCATCAACTCCAATGTTATGATGAATTTTTCATCGTGATATTTAAAAGGAGTTTCTGATCCTTATAAATGTTGTGTTTACATTCTTTTACAAATGTAGAGGTTTTCCTTCCTTTTGAACCTACTTCAAGTTTCAATTTAAATGGATCTTTGCTTTTCACAGCAAAGATGGGACAGAGTGCTGTAAAACTTATTTTATTCAGTAATCTTATATGTCGTGGGTTTGGCTAGGGGACCCTAAAAATTGTTTTCATTTCCTACATCTGCAACTTCATGACACAAATTTGTTTTCCAGATAAAGGAAATGCATTTTTTGAGATGGTATTCTTGTTTAACATTTATGTAATCTTTACTATGCATCAGGATGTATTGGAGGAATTTGACCTCAACTTGGGAACCTTACAGAATACTTCTGTACAGATTCTGAAACTAGTCTTGTAGTTCTGAGAATTGCCTGACATTTTTCATTTATTTTTCTACTGAAAAATACTTTTTTTTGCAGATTGGCAGTAGGTCATAACAGAAAGGTAGTTAACGACAAAACCAGACCATATACTCTAATACTGAACCAAACAAAAACACTAATGGAATATAAGAAAGGAATTTTTCTTGCTGGAGAGAGAGAGGGATGCTGCTACAGATTAGTACAGTGAGCCTGTTAGCATCCATATAGCATCTGCAATGCAATGCAGAAGTCAGCACAGTGAAACAGAAATCAAGTCCATCCTGACAAATGGCTGGTGGCTAATAACACTTCCTCCCTAAGATTAACTTAGGACAGTAAAAGAACAGATGCAAAGGTATACTAAAACGTATATTGACAATTTTTCTGCAGTTGAATCATAGCAGGCTACTGCTATAAGGTTATAAAATTACCTAGATTGTACAGAAATGTACGATAGAATCGGTTATAGCCTTTTTGATGCTGTCATACTGTGTTCCGTAACACTTGGAACCTAAAGGCAATAATTTATAGCTATCATCTTCATCAATATTCTCTATTTTAAATAGATGCAAAACCCATTCAACTCTTAATACCACAGGAAACTTTGTGCCACCGGTATTCAAAACCATAAAGAAACCAGCTCTTTCAACTGAGTCAAAATGTTCCCTAGACCCTTGTGGGGGCACAGGCTCCTGTCCCATACAATGGCGGGATGGGCAAGTCAGTCCCAAATCCCAGCAATTTCAGGAAAACAGGCTCTTCACAAAAGACAGTAGAGTAGATCAGCTAACCTTGCCGAAAAGCATTATCATAAATCATAAAAATACCTTATTAGTAAAGAGATATAGTAATTTGCAAGTTTTTAAAGCTAGCTCAGTTCTGAGTAACTTGTCTATGAAACTTTCATTCTACTGCAATATTACAGCGAAGTTTATATGCTTACAAAAATCAAAGAACTGTCTTAATCCCACTGCCCCCAGCCTTTATCCTCTATTTCAACATCTTTGCAAACATTACTCCTCTTGAAGTCAACAAACAAAATGCTTCATTCTGAATATCTCAGAAACAATTACATACATGCTGTGTTAACAATAATATTTTGGGGGTTTCTGCGCTTTTAAGGCATAGTAACATGCTGGTAAAACTGCCTGTGCCCACAGTTCCTGTCATTACAGCTGGACTGGTTGGAGCTACACTGACTGGAGTTGAGAGGTTGAAGATTTCACCTAAAAAGACATTGTAGAGACAGCCATATATTAAAGTTTCACTCCACGTAAATGGAATGTCACTCTTTTATAACTACAGTCCACTATGATAATCCTCTTGGAATGCATTAATTATCATCCACCAGATAAGTGTCAAAAGCTACATTCCTAAAGGATTATCAATTCCCACCCAATTTCTACTGCAGCTGAATAAGAAAGAAGAAAAGTTAGTGGAAAAAGAAGCAGCATCAAGAAGCTCTTAGCGTTCCCCCAGCTATTCTCATCTCTGAAAATATGGCCTTTTGGAACAGCTCAGCCATTCACATAGCTCTCATCACAACTGCACAAGAAGAAGAAAGCCATTACATAGTAACTGTCTTAAAAAAGGAAAGATTTTGTCCTGTAGATTCTTTTATTATACAGCAACATTCTCCTTAGAAGTACTGGGAAAAAGAAAAAAAAAACAAACCCTTCACTGCTAGAAGACCTCAAAACTACAAAAGAAGAGTCTTTCTTCTTCAGATTAAGGCATTTTTATCCATTACATCAAATAATTTTCTACTACCCTTTTTTTTTTGCTATGATTTCACTTTTCTACAGTTGAAGAGAACAGAACTCAAATAAAACTCTCAAAAAGACTTCTGTGAACAACTTGATTAATTACATAGGCAGGAAAAGGCATAGAAAAAGTAAAGTGTTCCAAAGATATGGACCAAGACTAAAAACAAAATGTAAACAAAATTTGATTTTTGTGAAAAATGTTATCTAGCCACACCCTTCCAAGTACAGACAATTATTAAAGTTAGTGTTTGCTTTTTTATAGGGTTCTGGATGTAGTTTACTACTTACTTTTTGGTTAGGTAACAACTGCCATTTGTGAAAAATTCAGTCCATCCAACCTCACAACAAGAAAAGTGTATGTAATCAATTGAGAAATACACATGAATCCAAACACATGGATAGGTAATACCACTTAAAAGCAGCATCGCAAATTGGTCTGCAGGTTTAACATTATGCCTACAACTTCAGTAATCTTGGAAGCTGGTGGAGGTGAGATAGCGGAATTCTTTAGCTTCTCAGTCAGCAATGAAGTGATACCCCTGCATGGCATCAAGCAGCATTAGTAGTGTTTTATTTACAATTTATTTGTTGTAATTGTTCTTAGGGGTATTGTGCCAGGCCCTGTACAAACACAGGAGCTCAGGAAAGCAATCCACTGAAAGGGCTCACAATCTAAAGACACAGTGAGAGTAAACTAGTAATAGTGAACTCCTAATGTTGAACACCTTACACACATGGTCACACTACAATGGAAAAGAGGCCTTTTATTCCCCTAATGTCCTAACTAGGACATTTCAAGTCATTAAAAATACTGACCTTTTACTACATTTGTTGCTATCACTGTGGGGCATCATGCAGGAGGAAATGCTGTGCAATTTTTCAGGTGAGACACTTTTGGTAGGTTCCTGTAGGACAGTTTCCAAAAGTAAGAACGTCCTTGTAAAGTTCCAATATTTTTAAGTTACGTTACACTTATCTGTGTTTCCCCTACAGTTTAAACTGAAAAGTACATTAGTCATGTAATGTTGCTCTGTGTTGGAAAACCCTGCATGTTTCACTTCAGCTACAGCTGGTTTTCACTGGGAAGTGAAGCCTTCTGGATGCAATGGAAGACTAACAGATTTCAACATCCTTCGAGACAGGATATGCTATAGAAATATTAAATTATTGCAGTAAATTTGGAATTTTGGGGGGAACTGGAAGGCTGAATTGCAAGACACATTTCTTGTTTCTTCCTGTACAGGAGTAGCCAGTATTTATTAGCAGGCACTCACGGATCTAAAACCAATCAGACTTCTACCTTACTTTGTGTAAGAGTAATAGCTGGTCTTCCAACTGTCACTGAAATAGGATGAGATTCTGGGTTTTGTTTGTTTAACAGGGCTTTTTAAATGAAAACTTTGGGACATCTGTGGGTGCCTTGTATTATATTAACACATGCACCTCGCTGTCTCCTGTCTTAACAGTGTGTTGTCACATTTGCAGTTTGGGCAAGACAGAATTGCTCATCTTCCCCTCACAGCCCATCTGGTTTCTCCCAAGCTGCTCAGGCGACAACACTCTAAAGAAAAAGCGATGTTATCAGGGGCACGTACCAATATATATCACATATTGCAGCATGTTTTGTCATTTACAATGCATCATAAAAAGTTACATTGCATCTGACCTACAACATGATGTAATGTAAAATGACATGCTTACATTGAACAACATTACATTACTCAAAAATCTGAATTTAAAGAAATAAGCAAGGGAGGTGTCTATTTATTTGGAATTATATAAATTTTGACAGACATTAAGTCAGTCAAGAAAAAGGGGGAGGTGGTGTAACTAAATATTTAGCTGCATGGCTGCTTAGTCACTTGTTAATGCCATTTTTTTACAAACAAAAAGAATTAAATAATACACTATGTTGTACATCTTTAATATTAAACACAACAGATGATATAATCACACAATATCAGGAACTTTCAAGGTGTAAAACTGTAGTCAATTTTCTTCATGTTTTACTACTAAAAATGCAACGATCAAGCTGTAAAAATGCATTTTAAGGCTTTCTGTTGGATTTTTAAGAGCAAGAGTACAAAGCAGAGCGCTCTATACATTCCACAGATCTGCTTTTTAAGAATCAACATGGTGCACACCATGTGAACTGTCACATTAATAACCCTACGCTGATATTCAAATTTTCTGTCTTAAACTAAAGAAAGATTGAATACCCTGCTGTTGTGTGGCCAAGATTGAAGAGGTGTCTCACTGACATTGTTCAAAGTTTATGAAAATATATGAATGCTCAAATGTCATTGGCTTTGCGCCTCCAACAGACTGTGGTTTTATGAGAAATCAGTCTTTTAATCAAAATGATGGAATACCTTAAGGTCGAATCCAAAGATATCAGTTAATATCTAGAAACGTGCTATTTCTGCATATTTTGCCAAATTTGTGGTGCATTTTAAAGTGTTAATTTGTGCATTCCATATTGAAAATTGATCTTGAGTTTTAGCTTTTTGTCAAGCAAAAACATATGGTTACAAGCTCTATGCATTTTATGTGACGGCTGTTGAAGCTGTCACATGTGCAAACTTGATAACCGATGTGACACATACGCAAATAATTTGCTTGTTTAGTAACAATTCAAAGATTCATTATTCATGCAAAAACACGTTGTTTTTTTAAAAATTATCAGATGGAAGTAGTCTTCATTTTGCACAATCTAGTCTCATTGGTGTGCAAACACCGATAAAATAAAGCTGGGAACTAAGTGGTATTAAAACAAATCCAAGAATATGGGTATTCTCAGATAATTATTGAACCAGATGGTGTTTTTTGTTAATTCTGCCATCAGTCTGAGAACTTGATGTCTTACATCTGCACTTGGTAAAATAAATTTTGCCACTGACATTATTTCAGTTTTCTTAAAATATTTCAATCGGTTTTACACCAAGATTTGCAAACATCTGCCATTCTACATGACTGTGAGATGAAATTATTTGAAAAAAAATTTTCTTAAGAAAACACTTATTTTAAATTTAACTTCGGCTTAGCATTTCTGCTGCTAAGATGTCTGAAATACTATTTTATGAATATTATAAATAAAATGCTAGTCATGTTCCAAAATACTGCTACCTTCAATTTTGGGACGAAGAATCTATATAACCCAGAGAAGAGTTGCAGGTTCATTTGGGGCTACCACCTTGGGATTTTACAGTCCCTTATTTTGCTTTCTTGAGGTTAAGAGGTTAGACCTTCATTGGCACAGAACTAACTAAAACTTCCTCCCCAGCCTCTGTAAGAGTAAACAAACAAACAAACAAACCAACCAAACCTGGAATTTGTGACCAATCTATTTCGATCTACTTTAAATCAATGGACATAAAAGTAATCCAAACAGGCATTTAACCTGCAGCTATGTTATTCACCCTAATAGAACTCCTCATAAACATTATCACTCAAGTATTGTACCTCATAAACAGATGTGCTCAATCACTTATGCACGTTCGACACCATATATAGTATTTAGATACTTCCTTTCTGTGATCTAAATCACAGCCTTTCTTGAAAATTCAGCTGTAGCAGGCCATAAAATTGTAGAGCTGGCTTAACTACTACAGTGCTCTACTACACCAAATCCCAAATAAGACCCCTTTCACATATTGTAGAATAGATAAACTCCCCTTCTGCCAGTAAATGTACGCTCTGTGATACAAGCTGCACCCTAGCAATCATCAGACCACCAGAGGCACCATGTGCGATGGCATTTAATTTATATCAAATATCATAATCGTGTGAACTTATTTATGAATTCTGTAACAGCTGTGGGAAAATCCCTACTGCTTTCACTAGTTGGTGAGGTTTTATTACGGTAATTTGCTATGCTAGCACCTTTGTGTGGGTAACACAATAGAGCATACCTGACCTGGCACACCAGTGGAAGGCTTCTGTAGCATGAACTCAAGCAATGTGGGTTTGATTCCTAGTCCTACACTCCTGCTCTCTGGTCTGAGAGGAGGAACATCTCTGATTAAGATTGTATTTAAGAGTAACGGCTCTGTTTGCAGAAGAACTAGGAATCCAACATGAAAATATGCTGACTTTCTCTGGTAGGGATCCATTATGAAAGCCTCCTTCAATGCCTTTTATTTAATGAGAAATGGGAGGGATTGCCAAGGATTGTCTGCAAAAGGAAAATTGTGGGGAGAACTAGTATGTCTGTCTGCATAAGCATAATGTTAGGATAAAGACTATTTACCTGGAGATAGATCCAAATCTCCTGAAATGAACCTAGAGACAGATGACATCTCCTTTGGTGCACTGATTTATCTTGCCATAAAATGGAAAGAATAGCAGAGTACTTCACTAAGATTTGTTTACTGCATTTAAGCTGACTGATGGGAGGATGCCATGACACAAACCCACACACCAGCATTTTGTTCCTCAGTGCTCTGATCTGGGATCCACTCTGGGGAGCATCCAGAATTCTCGATCAGTTTGCATGCAAAGGTTGCCTTTGCACAAGAAATCAGGGCTCTCTATGACGCAAAACAAAAGGGGCACATAGGACCAGGTCTGTGGCCAGATATTCCCTGACATGAAGTTAGGACACATCTAGGGTATTGAAGTCTGGGACCTAAGAAGTACCCCAGCATCCCCAGTTTATGTGTAGCATTTGCTGTTTCCCAAGCTGAGAGCAACCAACAAGTGGGGGGTGATTTATAAAAATTATAGACTTGTTCCTCAAAAAAACCAGCGAACACCCCATCTTCCCCAAAAGGAGAAAACACTACCTGTTAGAATATTTTAAATCAGGTTTAAAATAATTCACATGGACTTTTTTTAGAGTACAGAAGCCTATGATTGTTGACTGTTTGTTTTTTATGTTAGTCTTCTTTTTAATCTTTTGGTTCCCTCATAGCTTGAGGCATGCAAGCTGGACAGAAGCGATATGAATAAATATATTAAAAATATACTCAATATATTTTGAGGTAAACAACATTTTACATCACTAGGTGGCTAATTTAAAAAATATATGTATAAAAGTTAATTTGTAGATATTACCTGAATACTATTTTAATGTTATTCTCACCCAGTATCAGACAGTTGGTTTAAAAAAAAAGTAAAAAGACTGTGATATGGAATGTCTTTTTTCCTTTTATAGACTTGGCAAAGACCATCAGTTTATGGCCTGTTTCGTTTCTTGCCAGTAGACAGCACTGAAAGTTATAAAACTAAAACAATTGCTTTCATTTATATCTTTTCCTGATTACTCTGATAGCTGAAATGTCTGAAGAAGTTCAGAATCTGTAAAGCCTGTCACATTATAGAAACATGTCTCTTTAAACTAAATGTGAAATTCCAGTAATTGAAGTGATAAATCTACTGTTTTTGCTGGGGTACTTTTGATGAGAACTACAGTAGTAAATTAGAAATTATTCTCTGCTGTTATATCATGGTAAAAGCCTTTCCATTATCTGTTGTCAGTCACTAGGTATGGGCAAATAACTCAGTTGTCAATCTAACTGTGAAACCTCAAGTTCTGGGAATAATCAATAAGGAAAAAAACCAAAAACTCTCTATTATCTTCAAGTAATTCTTTAGACAACTTGAAGTTGTTTTTTCCCTTTTTACTTCTGCACATCTCATTTATTCACAGATATATTGAATATCTTAGAATATTTCATTTTTTATAGCAAGTTTCACGTCAGCTCGTTTTCAAATGGTATATTAGAGTTACATTTCAATATGGGTAAGTAGCTCTACCTGTGTGTCTCTGTGCAATTCTACACATGATACAGACTTAATTAAATTAGCAGTAAAAGCCACCTACATTTATTATTGATTTTTCAGCTATACTATTTATTGCCTAATATTTCTATTTTAAAAGTCCATGATGTTTTGCTCTTTCATAGATTCATGTAAATACCATTTGAAAGACCACAATGAATCTGAACATGAATAAAAAGAACAACTATTATATGCCACATACTTATATTACAATCTAGATTAAAAAAAAAAGCATAAGCAATCACTTCCATCAATGATGATGCCATACATTTGCAGCCTCACTTGGTGCAAAGATGGAAAAAACCAGCTCAAGTAGTCTTAGCTCTGACACTTACTCACTCTGTGACCAGTGCTCATATCATGTAATCTCCCATTTCCTCATTTCACCAATTGGTAAAAAAAAAGAGTAAAGCCCCAAAATAAAACCAACCTCAACTCATGATCACCAGCTAGACCGCTAAAAAGATTCAAAAATTTGGGGAGGGATGTGTGGCTAGAACTACCAACTAACCAATTTTAATATTTTTAAAATAAACTTGTATTACTTATTTAAAAGATCACTGAAATAAAAGCATTGTAGAAATATTTTCTTGTTCATCTTCACATGTAAATTGTTCAAAATCTTTTGATCTAGCATTAGTTCCAGACACAGAATAGGGACTGAAATATGCAATCAGAGAATGTCTCAATAGAGTATTTTTCCCCTCCTGATTTTAGAATGTAATGGAAATTGATCTCATTTGTGAAATTTGGATGAAGGTACAAATTCCAATTCCTGGAAATTTAGGAGGTTCAAAATCAGGGTTCTGAGTGAGTCACAAGTATATTTTATGTATTTTAGAGAGAAAAAATTATTTCCAAGTGAGAGTTGAAAATTACTGTTTCAGCTTTGAGTTTGACCTTCTAATATTAGAATAGGTGAACCACTAATCATTAAAGTATTTGAAACTTCAACTAAAATCAGTCAAGGAGAACCAAAGAAAGCCCATACAAAACTGCGCTTAGCAATTTTCTCAGTAACTGCTGAGAATATTAACAAAACTTAATAAATTTATATACTACAATTTTGTGTGCTTGAAAAAAATGCTGTATAAGAAAAAACAAAAGAAAAACTGCTCATAAATGAACAGATTCTTGGGTTGTTCCACTTTAAACCCAGATTCTACTCATTTATTATTGTACAGAACAACTTGTTTTGGTACCCAAAGAACAAAGTCATAGGCTAAGGCATAAAATATGAACTACTAGTCCAACTTCCTCTTTGGACTTGCTTTTGGAGAGGGAAAGGAAGAGAGGATGAGAAAAATGAGGTGAAGTCAAAATTTGTACTGAAGACCAACAATATTTTTCTTGAAGGAAAGAGGTGTAAGAGAAAAGCAAAAAATGCAAGATGAGAAAGAACTACTGTGGCTGAAGTTAAAATTTTTCCTTAAATACTCAGAGGATTGCTATCTTGCTACGGTCTTGCCTTTATCAGAAAGCTTTATATCTCAATTCACCTAGTTACAGTGATATATATATCTAGTTGCACTAGAGCTAATCCTACAACACAGGTGAGCTTAACTTGCTTTAAATTAAGTTTACACCAATTTAACTACACACTGTACATTATACAATCATGAAGAATAAAGAGGAAAAAGGAGAAGGTAGAGAAAGGAGAGATTAAACAAACACAAGCAACAAATGTCACTGTACAGCGAGGAGACAGTTCTGATACTTCAATAGAGGGTGAAGTAAAGGAAAGGAGAAGCAAGTCAGCTCTAGTCTGAAATGAACTGCAGAGAGAAGTGAGATTCAAAAATGGATTTAAACAAACCAAGAGGGGATGCATGAACAATGCATCTGGAGGGCTCTCTGAGGTTCTCTCCATCCATCCTTCCTCTTCCATGCTTACCTTCTATTGAGCTAGCAGTAGTACCTGTAAAACCATTATGCTTTCTAGGACATTGTATCCAAGAGCACTAACTACAGCTGATGAAAAATAGCTTACCTTTGTGTTGCCTCATCCACCTTGTTTTTAACATCTTGTTTAAAAAAAGATAGTCACTTGCAGGTTTCATAAAGCTCACACAAAGCTTTAAGAAAAGACTGAATCTGGCTATCCAAATTGCAGTCTACAAGGTAATTCTGTTTGGCTTAGAGAGGTATGTCTCATCACATAGCATGAAAAGGTTTACTTGTCATCTGGCTCCTGAATAAACTGCTATACTATAATCTAGTGTCTGTTTGTCAAAAAGTTTGATAATCTGGTTTCAGTTATAATGTTTTCATTTCCTAATTTTTTTTTGGTTATGTTGGTTGTGATTTTCTATGTCTGGCCCCTGTTTGGTGATGCTCTATGCAAAGCCTGATAAAATCCATGCCAGCTACTTTTCCATCATGTGAAATCAAACGAAGAATAAAAGGCCCTCATTGTAAAAAATTCCCTAAAATCGAAATGTAATTCAGATGCAGCAGGATGTTGGAAATTGGCATGTATTTACTATTCACTTTTAAAAATACACCCACACTTGAGACTCTAAAGAAAGGTTAGAAAACAGAGAGCTGAATGACTAAAATTCACCTCTCCGTAGACTCCATAGACAAACTAATGACATTCTAAAGTCTTTTATGAAGCAAAATTTATTGTATAAAAATCTGTTCAGTTGAAATATGATTAATAACAGTCATGACACAAAAAAAAAAGCTCTTTCTGTAATTCAATATCTGTGACCATGTTCATACATTACAATGTAGGACTGGAAAGGCATTTGGACTACTACAGGCTAGAAAATGCACAAAATGGAGACCAATGCATGGGGAATATATCAAAAAACTTTCAAAAAAAGAAATTTTTTCTGCAGGAAAAAACACGAAGATAATAAAAAACAAAAAAGACTTGTCTCTTTATTGTAGCAGTAAACATGGTGACTTTCAGACCAAAAACATTAGCACCTATTTAAACAGGACTTTTTAAAACTGCACTCAAAAAAAACAATTAACAAGTTAATCCTTTTATAACACATAGTCTCACACAAATAAACAAATCATGCTTTCTGAGAAGTAGAAAATAGAAGAAATCATGGCATAAAAAGGAAAAAAAAAAATCATTCAAAACTTTAATGTCTCTCCATAGGTGGGAACTGAGAAAAAACACACAACAAAGTATTCTGCAATGAAGACTTCACATTTCATTCACCCATAAACAAAGTTCACAATAGGAACTTATGATACTCACAGTCAATGGTACTCTAACTTAGATTTAGCCCTTCTTAAGTCAAAAGAGCAAATTGGGTTGACTAAGATGCAATTCAGCATTAGAACACAATTCATGGCTTGGCTTGCTCAAAACTAGTCTAAAGAAACATAGCTTTGAAGAAAGTGTCTTATTTTCTTCCGTTCCATTTGCCTCAGGACTTGATTTCTGATCCACTTCAGATCTCATTCACACTGATTCACTTAAGAGTTGGACTCGGTAAGATCCTTGTGCATCCCTTCCAACTCAGAATATTGTGTAATTCCTGTCTGTAACTTCTGATGACTTTTTCTTTATCTTCACATCTTAATTAGAAAATATCCTTAAGGATGTGAAATTCTTATGCCAAAATTTACATGTATACTATTAAACTACAGACCTAAGCAACAGTACAAAGTTTATGTTGTAATCTTAATAATTTTAACTTTTGTAATCCTTGTTTTTTAAAGTTTAATGATGATAACATGATACTGCATTATACTCCAACTCAGCTTCAGGGCAAAGAACAAGTTTATGGGTTTTTTCTCTTTTGTCTGGTGTCTAGAGAAGGTACATGAAGTTGCTTGAGTCACCCAGGTCAACAATAGTAAATTCTTGTACAGAATTTTGGCCATATATGCCATGCATATATTTTCAAAGATATTTTTTTTAATTTGTGTCTAATAAAACAAACAAGAGCTTTTGTCAGTTTTTGACAAGAATGTGGCATCTATTGTCCTCTACAAACTCTTTTATTTTCTTATAAAAAATCACTTAAAATGATTCTTTGGAAGTAACCATCACTGCTACTCATCTTAGTTTTTGCAGAAAAAAAGAGAAAGAAAACAGGTTTTTATTCTTTCCTATATCCTCAAAAGAAAGGGAGTACATGAAAACTGAAAGCTAGTCTGTAACAGGTACACTGCCGAGAAACTCCCATCTTGCATCTCCATGTAGTACACTTACATATGCTACTTTTGCTGAATAAAAATAATGCAGTTTGTATATGCAGATAGGCAGCTTAAAAATCAGCAAGAGCACTTCCAGTTTCACTCTTTGAAATCTGGGTACCAGATGAGTACAACCACACAGGTTCAGAAGCAACAATCAATCTTATCTCTCAGATCTGCTGATGCTGATCTGATATTGATGCTGATGCTATTTCTTCCAGTGAGACTACCACACTGCTACAGGAAGCCACAGTATTTAATTGTTGTTCAGCTTTCTATGTTTAATGGTGGTATAAAAAAGAAAGCGAGACTCAAGAAAAATAAGACTTTTACTAAGCTGTTATTGTCCCCTCTGGTTTGCTTCCAGGCCCCTCAATTTCAATCCATGTTGTTCTATTTTGAGGATGTTTTCAGATGCATTGAAGTGCACTTCAACAGATCCTTGAAGCACAACATGGATTGAAATGAAGCTGCCTGAAGATATTAATAATAGAAATCTCTGACACAGCACTGCACACTGAGAAATTGCTTGATACTTATTAGAAAGCATCATGTTAATACAACACTGCTAATACAGAGCTCTATGAGAATGCATAATAAAAATATTGTTAAAAGAATCTGCAAATGAAGCAGCAACATTTGGAGAAGAATGAAGGGAAGATGAAACAGGAAGATGAAGATAGGAAGGTTTTAAGACATTCATAAATATATACTTAACAGGCTGTCCCTCAAACCCCAAAGCCCCCAAAGTAAAACAAAAACCAACCTCTAAGTGCACATTTACACCATCATTTACAGATTTACAGTTAACTGTCCCCCATCTCTCACCTCTCCCCAAGATATTCAGGGAAAGTAAAGCTGGTACAACTATAGAATACTACTTTCCCTGTTTTAGCATCAAAATTCCAGAGAAATGGATTGCAGAAAAGACAAAAAATTGAAAAGCCTTCTATAAATGTTTTTTGCTTCTGGATGAGGATTTCTTAAGTAAGATTTAGGCCAAGATTATTTGGCCTAATTAATTCTTCCCTATTAAGGAGGTTTATAATGGAAGTACAGACAGACCTTCAACTGTCACATATCAAACTGATACCTCAATAAACCTGGCAACTATTTAAAACAGCCTTATGGGATTACACTTTAAAAAAGAAGGAGATTCGTCCAATTATGGTCCCAATCTAATGGACTGTAAGTTTCCCTTCCCCTACTAAGGGGATGTTCTTCCCAGGAGAGATGACAGGAAAATGGGGAACACTTACTGCTCTAACTCCCAGCTCTACAGCATGGATGCCCTGACCTATGCAAGACAACACAGCATAAACACAAATGCCTGAGTGTAATACAATTCACAACTGCCTGGCTTTCACCTCTGTAGATTTTTGCAGTGATATAATTAGCTGTACCAGACTAAGTCCTTCCTCCTGTTTGCATCTGTTATCTAGAGAAGCAATAGTAGCAATGGAGTTTTGCCAGGCAGGAACTGTCCATCAACAAACACACTTTAGAAATAAATACTAAAAGTAGGCTTTTTGTGGACAAATTGCAGTAGGAGATAAAGAGTCAAAATCACAGATGCCCCATATGGTATATGTATGGGAGACAAGGAGACAGTCAGAGGATGTAACTGATTGCAAAGCACCTGCTATTTAAGTGTTCTCCAAAGCTTTACTAACTCAGCCCAAATAAGATTGCTGCTGATTTCCTGCTCCTAACTTAAACTGAATCCTAATATATTCGAAGAAATATGCAACATTATTTTGCACGCAAACAAACAGAAATTAATCAGCTCCGCTGCCCACATCTAAAAGTCTAGTGGCACCTGAGATGCTGAAGGCTATTTGAGAGGTCCACCTGGGGCAGACAGGCCAGAGGAGGCACTGGAGACCATGCCCTCCTGGAGAGACAGTGGCAGATCGAAGGGCAGCTCAAATCCAAGCATGTGAGCTGCGTGTGAGCAGCTGAGCATATAGGTGTCTGTATGCAGGAGGTTAGCACAACTCTAATTGTTACCAATTTTTAGAATGCAGGTGCTGGTTGCAAGGATTAACATACTGTCTTATTTCCACAGACTGTTTGAGCAGGCACATTTTTTACATCCAAACTGCTCTACACAAACCTCTGAATGTGTTTAAATGAAGAACAGGAATTCTAATTTACCATATCTACAAGTTATAGTAAATACCATGAAGTCTTAAAATAAATATTCTACTTTTTAAAATAGTTTGCTATTTCTTAAAGAATCCTGCATTCACAATAATTCCCACCTATGATGAGGGGGATCTCTTAGCTGTACTATATGCTGAAAGTAATTTTCAAAATTAGTAGTGTTTTGAGTCTTTTATGACAGAAAGCTTTGTTAACACATTCAGGACTACACTGTTCTTCCTGGGGAGTATGGACAATGTGATGCTTCAACGATGGATATGGAGATCTATCCATAGTTCTATATGGAGGACTAAAAAAGTTCAATGTTCACAACTTCGGGAAATTCCATATTATGTGTAGAAAGACAAGCAGACTACCAATTAGAAACACTGAACAACCGGTATCCGTCAGAAGGTCATAGTCAGAAGTTGCAAACGGGAAGAAAATATGACTGTTAGGAGTGGTAAATAATAGAGAGGGTAGAGGCTAAAAAGTAAAAAAAAGTCATAAAGGAACTCTGTAAAAATAAGCTAGAACATGAGATGATGGCGAGAACAAAGAGGAAAAAAGGTAAGAAGAAATGGACTGGAGAAGTAGGAAGAAAGTAAAGGAGAAAGGCTGGAGAAACTATTAACAGCAGGGAGAACATTCAATCAGGAGGACAGGAGGAGGAAAAAAAAAAAAGAGAACTAGTTTAAAGAAAAAGTTAAATGACTGAAAACAGGACAGGTGAAAGGAGTAAGAAATGAATAGGCAGAAATGACAGGATTAAGAAGAGCTATGAAGGCAGCCCTGACAGAAAAGGAAGACTACTGTGAAATGGAAAAAAAAAAAGTAAGAAACAGTTGAGGGAGGAAGAATGCAACAAATGTGCCAAGTGCTCTGGGTTCCATATCAGAAAGGTATGACCTCTTCGTGGGAGTTTACTGTTTTGTTTTTAAAAAAAAAAAAAAAGAGAAAAAAGAAAAAAAGAGTAATATGAGCAATACTAGCATAAGAATCTGAATTTAATCTATTTATTAATACTATAGAAGTATAAAAAATCCCTTCAAGAGAGTTTTTATTGTTAAAAACAAGAATTTTCAAACGCAAACTTTCCTGGTTTTGCCTAATTTATTAAAAGCTTTCATTCAATTAGCAAAATACAAGATAAGTGTGCCAAAGAACTTGAATTAGCTTCTCCAAACAAAAACTACAGAGATACAACAGCTCCAAGTAAAATGGCAAGGCCTTTTGTCTTAAAGACCAGAAGTGCAACAGAAACAAAATATAATAAAAAATGAAAATTCAGGTACAGGAATTATGTATTTCATACTGAATAATTATTTCTGTACTGCCCGTAAATCCTCTCTGGTAAGCTGTGCATCTAAAACTCATCGAACTGCCAAGGGGTAAACGCAGCTCCATCCATCACACAGCCACTTGACAAATACATTCCATAATAGAAGTTTATTTTTATGGGAGGCTGAATCAAGGACTTTCCCATGCATACAAAAACTTGTCAAAATTATTTATGAGTCTTGCTGAGACACACAATATGTCATATCAAACTCCTATTTTCCTTCCAAGCACAGACTGTCAATATCTCTGCTACTATCAATAATGTGGAACACCGCTGCTATAGGCCCTTAGGATTTTGAGGTCATTTGCCCATCCTAGCCTACTGCCAGACACTGTCTCTAGCTGCAATGCAGCTGAGGAGAGATGCATTTACAACCTCTATGAGGTGTAGTTAAGGTAAGCACTAGGGACTGCAATCAAAGCCTTTGCCAACATAAAATAAAATGGAAACATATGTTTGAAAAATTACAGTTGATTATAGCTAGAGTTATGAAAATAATGAAAAAAATTGCACTGAACTAAATTAGAAAATCCAAAAGCTTACCAGCAGTTTCTGGCATAATTAAGCAAATAATCACTTCTGATGAATATGTTTGCACCTTTCTGAAACTATGCTAAGGAAAATCCACACATAACAAGTCTATTATTATCCTTTCTGACCAGAAAGATAGTTGAAAATCTCATGAACTTTGATAATAAGGAAGATAAACTCCTGAAACAGAGTTTATTTAATCCAACCTGTATTATTTTACAAAAAAACATAATAAGTCTTAAAGCAAATATCAGTGTTTTTGCTAATGGGCCCAAGCAAAAAGCACTTAGCTTTCTGAAGGCCATACCCCTAAGCCTTGTTTAGCTATGTCTTTTATTTCAGCACTATTACTTTTTCTGCTGGTTGTTTTGCAAACACTGCACAATCACAGTATATCCTGTCTGGGATGTGACTGAACTTGACATTAGTATTTTGAACCTTTGGGGTACCAGCTCTTTCCTCACCATGTTGGACTGCTCCTTTTGCCTCTCCTGCTGTCACCAGCTCTGTGGGAGTATCTCTGCTAACCCACCTGGCTACCCTGAGCCACCTCTACCTGCAGCTGCTCAGGTATCTTGATGCAGCACCTTCTTTCCAGGATCAAGATGCAGAAACACCCAGGGTGGCCCTCAGAGTAAGTGCATCTCACATAGCTTTTGTGCTTGGGATACTGGCTGCCTCACCTGTAACACTCTGCTGCCTTGTCACTGAGGCAGCCACACCAGCTAGGAACCACTTGCACATCGCTTAGAAAAACACTATGTGGGCCTTCCTCACAACAGTTGAAAGAGACCTAAATTTTTCTCTAAGTAAAACTCTCCACAGTGCAATGACATTATTACAGAATACCTAAAAACTTAGCTGTTTTTAGGTCAACTGCTACAACCACTTGACCAAACATGTAGACAAGAAAAGGCCGTGTTGCTCGTCTGTGCAACACATCTCACCTTATGACAGATTTGCTCTGCAGTCCACCTACTAAATGTTTATGGGTATGAGGGAGGAAGGGAGAGGCACACGGCACATGGCAAGAGGTTCTCCCCTCAAAGGAAAAGTTATAGGTTCATCTCAGCCCAATAGCTGCTGGACGTGAAAGACTGACATTTGGGAAGTCACTGAGCCTCTGATTCCTGTTAATTTTTAGCTGTCCATCCATGAATGATAGCATGCTCCAGAGACAAACTATCCAAATCTGAGAGGAAGAATTTCTTCAGTGAAAGCTCACACTGCGAGATTTACTTAGTTATCCCCTCAGACTCAACCATCATAGTAGGGGAGATCACCCCGACAGTGCAATTAGCTTTGAAGGAGCTGGCTTGGCAGAAGCATAGAAATCAGTGGCAAATTCACACTGTAAAGAAGACAGAGGTGTGGTACTGCCAGAATTACATTGCTCCCGGTATTGCATGCAGGACAGCAGAAAGTGCTGACACCAAGAGTTACTTTTGTAAAGCCTCAGTGTCTTCAACAGCAAATATCCCAAATATCTGTCCAATGGTAGCACTGTCCCACCCACCAAATTTGTTTTTAGAGCAGGTGGTTGGGAAAGTGCATAAGGCAGAATACATTAATGTAAAAAATAACTTACAGGTTCTCTTTCATCAGTGCCCCATATACTTTAAGCCTTATTTTCCAAAAGGTATAGTACCTGCTGTGATAGGTAGAGACAGAAAGAACATGCTCAGATGAGTTCCTTTACTGTTTGATGGGCTGATAGATCGCATGCACTTAGTTAACCTACTGCACGGTCATTTTATGGATCTTGAGGAGCTATGTGTAGCCTGGAAAAGTTTTCAGGATGAGGTCTATGGGGTGGACTAATGTTTCCAGGTCTGTACAATGCCTGTCCCAAGAAATCAGAGATTATTAAATACTATCATCTCACAAACACCAGCTTCTGTAAATGGTAGTATAGAACATTGCTAAAATAATAATAATAGAACAAGACAATAATTTGATTGTCTGATTAGAGCTAACTCTACAGAAAAGACTACAAAAAAAGGATATCTCATAATTTTTAACCATTTCACTAGAACATGTTTGTATTGTTGTCTTCAATTTTTGTCTGCCCAGAGAGAATTCAGAGAAGGTTGTTTACAGCCAAGAATAAAATAAAAGTACTGGTAGCCCATGTGAACATATCCAAGTTTGTCCAGAAGATGCATTTCCGGTACTTAAAAAAACTCCACTTTCTTACAGCATAAGGGCAACAGAGCTATTTAACAATTTTTGTTAGTGGTTTAAAACTGTCAGGAATCAGAAGTCTTTTTAGCAGCATACTTTCCACATGACATAGGTGCAACTCATTTTGTCCCTAACAGAAGCCATCATGCCTATTACTCTTTGAACATTGCACTGCAAATGTACCTTTTAGAAGGAGAAAAATATAATCCTATTGATTTTCCTCAGCCCTAAAATGTAATAATTTGAGATTATTTTCAGGTGACAAAGGGTTTATGACCTAACAGCTGACCACCTTTTTATACTTCACCACTGACGTGTATTACTAAACTCAGAATCTCAGCTTCTGTCAAAGGATATTTATAAACACAATTACTTATTTAAGTTTAATGTCCCTGTGGTAAATCATATGCTGCTATTAAAGTGCTGTACTTACTGTACCACTCTTGTCTTCTGAGACAGGGAAGATGGTGCCAAAACTGAGCGAACATGCAAGGAAGAGTAACCACTGTATCTTATACTTAGGGAGACGGCAATAACTGATGCACAGCAAATGTCCTTTTACTCATAACCATTTTGCAATATTAGAAGAAGGAGAAAAGTCAAAGATTAAAACATGAACAGCCTGAATCTCTGAATCACCAATGACTTGCATCCTGAACAGCCATTTAACACTTGTGCAAAGTAAATGTAAAACAGTAACATTCTGACTAGTAGCAATTTGCATTCTCTTTGCACACGTTTAAATGACTGCACTAGAACTGGGAGGCAGAGGAACTACCTTGCTACATTCCAGCAAAAAGGCAAGACATTTTTAATAGCACTACAGGTACAGTACTTTTAGAGTATGTGATAGCTATAAGCATTAGTTTTCACATCCTATCCTTTGTTATTTTCTTTACAAGTACATGACTGAAATGAGATGGTTTGGTCTCTTCCCTGCACTGGTCATGTTCTTTCGCTAGTAGAAAGAACTGCTCCATTTCAGTCAGCTTTGGAGGAATTCCCAAGAAGGTAAGACACAAGAACACAGCTGCTCTATGGTAGTTGCTCTTTTCTCTCACCAAAGATGTGGTTCACTCCTGCAATGTCCTTAAGCAAACATTTTCCTCCTCTTTCTATCAAACTAAGGAACTTTGTTAGCAGCACCGTAGGACAGGAGATAACTATAGAGCCCTCTAATTGTTAAGCTCTTGCAAGGGCTGAGCCTGATCATTCACTGAATTGTTGAGTTGATGGGATTCGTGTAGCTGGTTATAAATTGATAATCTAAATTAATTCATTCAAGCAGAAATCGATTTTGTAACTCCTTGAGAGCTTGTAATAATGCTTACCTCCTACCGTTAGCTGCATTCTCCGTTTCATAAAGCTGGTCGGAAACAGCTGGATTCAGGTGACCTGCTAGCTCATTAAATCTGTTACATGTTCCTTCTGGTAAATGATATTAAGCTGAAATGTCCTTGCGTTGATTTTTTTCCTTTAATTTTATGACAGAAATAACCTAATTTGTAACACAAAATAACAATCTCCTTGGATTACTTTGCCTTGTTAAAATATTTTATGCATTTTTCATTTACACGAAGGTAATGGAAAAACACTTAAACTATCTGTTATTTAAACCACAAGAGATATGTTACTGAAAGTCTGATAGCTGCAAAAATGATTGCCTCTTCATAGTCTTTGCTTTATATCTGTAATAAAAGGCGGACAATTCAATTCATCGGTTAGTAAATAAAGTACGATAGTTTTTATTTCATTTGCTCTGCATTGCAAGAACTAAAATCAGATTGCTTTTCAAATTCATTTAAAAATGGGCTCATTATTTTCCTTTTTTACTTCTAATGCAAAATGTCTGTTGTCTACTTTGAATGTTATATTTTTTTAAGATATAAAGCAAATATAACCTAACTCTAAATATCAGATTAAAAGTATAAATTTCTTTTATTGACTCCTCTATAATTACCTAAATATTGGTGTCAGGATTGTCAGTAAGAAGTGCTGAATAACTGAATCTGAACATCTCAGTATGGATCTGATAGAGAGCATAAACACTTATTTCTCACAACTTGATGACTTCTAACTATCAACTTTTACGACAAACACAGAACAAGTGTCACATGTCACAAATTACAGTGCTGGAATGTGCTGCAAGGCAAAAAATATGTGCCCGCCACAGATAAAACCCAAATTCTACCAAGTCTAATGTAGAAACCACACCTGTTTAGGGAATGGGAAAACGTGATTCTGCTTTTCTTCACGCACGTAAAAGCATCGAGTAACCCTGAACTGAAAAGCTTAAATATGCCCTTGAACATTTCAGTTTACCGTTTCCAGCAGACGTCACTATAGAGCAACGATTCATGCAGGCTGAAAAAATGGCAACGTTATCCAAAGGAATTACGATAAAAACATTTAAGAAGGCTTAGCTATTAAGATAATAGTAGCTAAAATCAGAATTATTAGCTTATTAAAATTAAAGATCCATATAAAGATAAACCATCCTTTTAATTATCAGAAAGAAAAAGCAGTATTGATTTCAAGCTTCTGGCAATAACAAAGCACAGAAAAGTGTAATACATACAAAATACGCCTGTCTTTTGGGATGTATGAAAATCACAATGATAACACCGAGAAATGCACATGTATAAAACTTAAAGTATCATGTTTTCTAACAAAAACCCACATGTGATAGATACTAAC
This sequence comes from Chiroxiphia lanceolata, assembly GCF_009829145.1. Taxonomy (NCBI): domain Eukaryota; kingdom Metazoa; phylum Chordata; class Aves; order Passeriformes; family Pipridae; genus Chiroxiphia; species Chiroxiphia lanceolata. The sequence goes on along the minus strand of NC_045637.1, from coordinate 60,488,495 downwards.
ACAATGAGCACACAGTCATATATATCAATACCCATAAAGAAGCAACTGCCTTTTCACTCATGTTTTCCTACATTTATTATCACCAAGCAGCCTTTACTCATTCCCCAAATCTTAGTATTTCCCTGCATATAGAATCATCAAAATTCTGTCCAGTAGCATATATACAGCAACAGAAAAATCAGCACACAATAATGGTGAAAGGTGATGGTGGCTTTCAGAAACATAGTGAATGTATGGCTCTAGCATGCTGATGAAATATCTAATATCTTTTTCCTGTTTAAAAAACCAATAGAAAATAATTCTACCCACCCAGTATTTCTGTTGGAACATTTACTGCCTTAAGAATTAAACCTGTGAAGTCCATTCTGTGCGGTGGCTTTCAATCCTGACTGGCTGGAGTTTGTCTGAAAGACAAATGCTACTCAAGGTAGTGCAAGGCTAAATGTTGTAGGCAAGTCTCTGGGAAGACTTGCCTTTGAGACATAAATTCTAATGACAAAAAGCACATAAAGGGAATTTTTTCACTATACCATACCTCAAACAGTGTGTCCTGTTTCCTCTGTGAGCTTGGGTAATTTGTCTGGCCTATACAGAAGAGTCATAGTGAAGTTTTCTCCCCTTTTTCCCTGTTGCTTGTGATCTGATATTTGCATAACATAGGATGAAGCACTTTACATGCTTGGTACAGAACCTTCCAAGAATATTAGGGAAGGATGAGGGAATGAAGAAATCTCTTGCCTGTTGTTTCCCTGCATGAGCATTGGCTCAATGGCCATTTGCTCTGGGGTCCGTACCTGTAGGCACAGCAACTACTTGTAAACTTTTTTACCACTTTTCTTGAAGCAACAATGCATAAATTGAGCAGGAAAAGGCATTCATCAGACTGTTTCTATGGATATTTCCACTCGACAACTTGGGGGTCCTTGAGAGAGCTCCTGCGACGGACAGGTGGCTGGAGGTTCTGGAGGGCTGACAGCCGACTTCTGACTTGAGGACTCAGCACCTGGGCTTAGTGATCAAGACAGAGGTATTTTCTGGAGCATGAGATCTTTTTGGTCTGCTTCTTTGTCAATTTTGTTTAGAAACTTTCCTTAATGACTAATGATTAAGTCTGGTGGTGCCTTATATAGCTATGGCTCATCCTCATGGTGCACTCCCAAAAACGTGCCTCTAAGTGTCAAAAGGACAATGAGATTTAATGGACAAAAGATTTGTATATATTATTGCTCTGGAGAGAAATAAAAAAAGCTCTGTAGTATTCCTCTTGGCTTAGAGAGTAAACCAAGGCACACTGCTTGTACCTGGACTTACGTATACTCTGTTGGATATAGAACACTCTTATGTGAAGAACAGATCCCACGACTTTTGAGCTAAAACATGAGCAGAGGAAAACCTCACCAAGTGAGTGAGCTGTTTTGCTCTGCACAGGAAGAACTCCTAGTAGAAAAAGCTGTACTCCAGCTGACAGAGAGGAGGACCTTGGGCACTGATCTCCACTGATGCTGTTTCACTAGCAGTGTCAGCATTAACAGTAAGTAGTGTAAACACAAACCATGCACAAACACAAATTATACCAAACTACAAAGGTTTGAAGATGGAAAACATTACACTGCACCAAACAGAACAGTCTTAGCTATTTTCCTACAGTCATTTTCTACCTTAAAAATAATTGTAGTTCTTTGCTCTGTATCAGTCATAGACAGGAATAACCATGTGTTATTACCCAAGTAAAGTCAATCTATGAGTTCAATAGATCACAGCAGTTGGACCTCTCTTATTTTCAAAAAGATAATCAATGGTTGAATTTGGTTTTGGAAATATAGACCTTTTCAAAACAAAAACCAGAAAATAAAAAAAAAAATATATATCATCCGGCAAAGGCCCGGGTCCAGTGCTAATACTTATGTACAAGAAAATGTGTATAGGCCTGTAGAATCACCTTTAAAATCTTGATTATAAATTGTTTATTCATATACTTTTTATAAGTGAAATATTACCAGCAGAATAGCACACCTGCTGATGTGTGGCTTTCTTTCTGTTGGTGTTACATTGTTGCAGAAGATTGCAAAAGGAAAATACTAAACTGGACTAGAGAATCTTGTCATTGCCAAAAGAGAAAATATTTTTTAACAATCTATGATCAGCAACTCCCTACTTTGCTTCTTAGCACCACTGCTCTTCATGATACTTGCAAATGGAGTACCGTATGCACATCAGATGCTACCACACCCTTCCTGTTGCTAATCTGTCTTTTTAAATTAAATTTCTTTTATGGTGACTTTTCCACTGTTTAATTAGGCCACAGGGAGTAAAGAGAGGCAGTCTCACTGTCCCTTCAGAGTTTATTTCACAGACTGTTCCCTTCAAGGATTTTATTTCTGTCATTGAAAGCAGACATCCTCATATTCCTTAAACACAGAAAATGATTAATACAATGAGATTGTTATGCTCCTAGCTAAAATGGCCTTCTTTCTAATGTGAGCTACAACAGCTTGAAAAGACGGGCGCTGACACTACACTTCAGCTGACAGTTTTTCTTTTTTTAGGTGTACTGTTATTGGGATCTGTAATTCTGTGTGACCCATAATAATAAGCCCACCATTCTCCTCATATTAATATCATAAATTCTGTAGACATAGATGATACTGTCATATATCAAATATGACCATAAAACCAATGTGATCTTAACACCTTTGGATTTATCTTGAAAAGAAAAATACTAGATAAAATCAGTTATGCTGATATCACCAAGTTTTTACTGGGTTACAGTAACATGCCAAGATTACAATATATTTTTAGGAGGATAGGCAGTTTTGACAGATTTTTTAATCTATTCCTTAAGTTAAACTTGTGGATAGTTAATTTGTATGTTATTTAACAGTCAATGCTTTCCATTCCGTGTCCCTGGCCACAAGCTTGAAATTCCACAAAAGCTGAACTTGGTATAATATTCAGTGCATATATTAAACAGCCTAGTTTAAAGGATCACTAGTCAGATAATAATATTTTACAGTATTTAATGGCACCTGCTAGTGCCACTGCAGTTAAAGGTCTTTGAGCTAATTCAAACACATTTTGGGTTAGAATGGCATGCTCAGCTTTGGATTGATTTACAATGAAACCCATGACATACAAATGCTAAATTGACTTAATACTGGTTTCAAGTTTTGTATCTCTGAGACCACTTACACTTCCCAGTAAGTAGTGATTGCAGTGGAGCATTCTGGAACACTTAGAAGACTAAAGCAAAAGCTGAATTTAAAATACTGAAACCTTCAATTTGCCACCTCCTTCTTCCCACCTCTGCTCTCGTCAGAATTAGAATTTCCAGACAGATTGTACTACGTGATTGTATGTTTGGACAACTGCTACAATAACAATAAGAGGGAGCATAAAATGGCTGAGATGCTGAGGCTGCCAAAGTAACTGTGCCACATGCAAACATGATTATCCTTGTTTTAAGTAAAAATCTTAAGTCAAATTTACTTCAGCGCAAAGGAACTATTCAGGGGCCTATACACCACTTATGCTTTCAGTCAAGAGCACCATGGCAGCAGAAGTGCTGTACTCCTATAAAGTAATGATGGAACAGTATTTGCGAGGAATTTTTACACGGCACATAAACCTACGTGCTATGAAATCCTTTTTACAGAGATGCTCTGCAAAGCACCAAACAGGCAGGTTAAAGCAAACAGGCTTCTCTGGGAAAAAGGAGGTAAAGGCAGAACAAAAGAAAGCAAAAATGAACAGCACAGTTTCAGAAATACAGATCAAAATGCGCTATATTGCTACTGCAAACAGGATTTTTTCACAGTAAATGTATTCAGGCCCTTGCTTCAGCCACTTGTTTTGTATGTTGTTGGCATGAAACTCTGCCCCTCAAAGATCACAACACCTCTGTGAGAAATTACATCCTTTCTTTTTTTTTCAAATGTCCACATCTCGTAAAAAGCAACAAGTGATGAAATTTCAGCATTACAGTTGCCATTAGGAACCAAATTTCTTTACAAGGTGCACAGGCATTTCAACAGAGCAAACAAGTTTTCTCTCACTGAGTAGTCATTAAAAGATCAGAGCCTCAACTGAACTGCTAAAAAAGCAGATGGAAGTAAGCACAGCCCTGGCTCTACCTTCACAACCATTGTTACACATGGACAGAGAAAGGGGCAGTGGTTGTTACAATCAGGAAGAGTCATTTTGCTTGAAATTGTTCCCAACACTACAGTGCTACCAATCACTGCAATCCTTTCACAAGTCATCTTAGCTCAGATATTTGAAGGTGTAATGTCCCAAGCTTCTAGACTCAAATGCTTAAGTAAGAACTTGTTTTCATTTTTGGGGGAAGAGAGAAATTCAGTGACTTTAAATGCAAGCAACAGAGATTGGAAATTACCAGCCAGAGAAAAAAAGACCAGATATGCAGCAGCACGTAGACCTGACAACACCAACATTCTGTTGCCTTCACTGTAACCAGAGGGTTGTAGGAGGACTTGTTTTTGGGCAGACAATCTCCCCATACAACCTAGACTTGCAGCTGTGACTATATGCCACAATCTACTCCTTGATACACAAATTTCCTTTGACACAGATGACTTTAATGGCTTTTTCTTTGTAGCTTTACAGTATATTGTATAATTAATTCAGGAATTAAAGCTGCCTAAATGCATTCAGACACAATTGAGCTACTCTTTGGAGCTGTTGCAATCTATTTTGTCAATAACCCTAGTTCAAGGGTTCCTGCTGCTACACATCAATGCAATAAGAAATGTGTACTCTGGATATTTACATATCTGTCCCATGGAGAGACTCAGACTTTTAAAGACTCCTTAACAAAACATTTTTTCATGTTTTGCTTAAAAAAATAATTTTAATATAAATTTGGAAATACAAAGTTCCCAAATGAAAAAAGTAAAAACATTTCATATAATTTATCTAGTAAATATGCTCCCAACATTTGAAATTAATTCCCATTTTTTTTAAGCGTAATCAACTTTATGAGTTTTTCCTTAAGAAATTTAACTTTCCTCTTGAGAGTATACCAAAAGCATTAAAAACCCAAAGAAAAATATACACGACAAACTGAAAGGTCAGAAAGGATACAGTAATTGATTTATTTTCCTTAAAGGTGAAAAAAGAGCTGGATGGAGAGAGAAGGGGAAGAGAATGAGGTGGCCTCAAGAAAAAGAGGGAGAGAAAACAAAGCTAAATTTGCCTACTTTATTTCTGAATTCCCTCATATTGCTTTAACCATCAAGTTATCAAGGATAGCTTTAACTGGCTTTGCTCAGTGCCTGTACTAAAGATCTTGGAAATCATTCATTTGGAAGCCATCTCCTCTTAACTCAAAATAAAAAGCACTGCTTCTTTAAGAGGAACAAACAGCTGAGATGACAAAGTAAGTGACATGATTATTTTCTGATCTTGGAGTATTTGGTTATACCAGTCACACTGAGGTGTGCTCTGACTAGGGATGATAGCACCAGATGAGTTACACAGATGGTTTCCTTAAAAGACGGATGATAGTTTTCTCTTTCTCAATACTAGCTGTCCAAAGGATGCGTGTGGCACAATTTTGTACACAAATAAATATGTAATCCTCTCTTTTCATTACCTTGTATGTGTTCCTACTCCAAAAATATATAGCCCTTTTTGAGAGCAGTATGTTTACAGCATAAGAAACAAAATCTGGAAAGCAGAGAAAAGAGCAGTACTTTAACTCACTGATAGGAATATGGTGTGACAGGAGGGATGAATAATCAAAGACACAGTTGATAGTTTACTGTTAAAATAAATTAACCAATCCACTGACAAAAAGTCTTGCCTACTGTACTTTATAGATACAGCTCTGATATATTTTGATCACAAACAGTTTCAAAAGAGGATCACTCTGCCAGCTGGGCTGTTCTTAAACAAAACCTCTATGTTTTGATCCAGGAAACATCAATCATCATGCCTCCAAAACCATTACCATTTATTGAGCACCCATTAATATGCTCAATGCTAAATAAAGCAAAGGAACATGCTGTCCTTATCCACATTTCTGATCATCTGTCCTTTATTTTTGAAGTCAGTTTGGCTCTGCATAAACTCAAACATCTAAAGTAAACAAAGACAGAAATATTTTGGTGACTATGTACTACATTGCTATACTTTTTGCATACTAGTTTTATCTTTCACATTCTGTAAATATAAAATAACTGCATTCCAAGTGCAGGGAAAAGAACTGAAATTGAGTCTGCTGGACAAACATGCTTGAAAAAGGAGTTAGGCTGCAGTGGGGCCACAAATTCTGGTGTGCTTCAGTAAAGTGAGGACAGAAACCTGAGCAGCTGCAGAGTTGCTGCAGAGAGCTAAGAATGAGAAGAATATCTTTGCCATGGCATAGATAAAAAAATACAAGGAATTGCTAGAACAGAGGATCTGGCACAAGCAGTGGGATAAACAAGAGGATTCAAACATCAGCACTGATTATAGGATATGTTGCCTGCACATAGGAGAACATTTAGATATGCCATGTGAGGTATCTCTGATCCATTGAGAAGACTGAAAACCATTTCTTGTTTAACTTTAAAAAAAAAAGAAAAAAAAAAAAAGAAAAAAGCCCCATATCTGAACAACTTCAAAGATCATCCTATTGTTGAAATATTGGTTGAATTTTGATCATGTAAAAAATTGGTGTAATTCAGCCTTTTAAAAAAGGTATGAATAACTATCAGCTGGATGCTCTTACAGTTCTACCTGCTGTATTAGAGAAGAAATAAAGCTGATGTTCATAAAGACAATGATAAAATTTCCTTCACTTAATAGGCAACTCTCTGATTACTGGCCACTGGAGTATTAGGTTGAATTGCATCACTGATGAATAGCCAAGGGACTCAGTTAACAAAAATCAGTGCTTTTAAAGTCTTTAATGATTAGAAAAAAATGAATGAAAGCATTTGTCAAGATTATGATTGTCATTAGAAAATGCTAATTACATATTAGTTTAATAATCGCCACATGATCATTTACCAAAATTATTAAATTTTTTTACTTACTTGAAAGAATTAACTTTTTCCTTTTTTTTTTTTTTTTAAAGTGTTCTCAACAGTGCTTTTAGAAGCTAAGAATTTTAAGATTACACAGCTTCTGAAGCTGGGCAGCCACTGTTGGAAAGATCTGATCTAAGTTTATTGCCAACCCATCTTATTTCACTCACTTAAAGATATATATTATCACCCTCTTAAGGAAAGTTATAGCAGAATAGAATTCATAAAGCATAGGTAACTTGCTCACAAAAACAGCTCTACAATTACAAGGTAAACTCCAGCAAAAAGCCATTTGTTAATTAATACATACATGCTAAGTAAGATATGTCACTTCTCAATATTGAGCTGAGATCTCACCTAAAACATGAAGGTATTAGGCAAGTATCAAACATATCTAGAAGAGCCATGTCATCTGGACAGTACAACAGAGGAATATACCACTAGTATTACAATAAGACTGCTTACTTTTGATAACAAAAATACACTTCTATTTTTATGCATAGCAGTGTTATACCAATTCTACAGCTCAAGTTGTATAAGCAGCCACTAACTTGACCACAGCAATAACAGAAAAAGCAGGAGTGCTTTTCATGTGCTAAAGTGAACTCAAATGGAATTTCTTTCAGCCAGTGATAATTTTTACCATTCTGATAAAAAACAAAACCCATATGGTAAGTATATTCTTTTGCCCACCTGCAAGTACAAACACTCCCAAAAGAACAGTTTTCCTATTCTCAGTTTAAGGTTTACATTTTAAACAACTAGTAGTAGCTCAAATAACACACTTTCTTTTAAGGGGAAAGCATAATTAAACTATGTCCAACATTACAGCTTTAAAACATACAACCAGAATAAAACCTGAAAACTATAGAAAATATTTCATTTGTTATTTCTCATCTGAGATCAACATTCTGACTTGGAAAAGATCCTTCTGACAAAGTGGCACATCTCTGCATTATTGACCTTAAGAAAACTTTAATTAAATTTAGCAATGAAATAATATTACACCACTACTCTTGTTATCCTTAGTAGTCCCTACTCAATATGGGGGAATTTTGGCAAGAGGACAATAATTTTACTTGACCTTTGCAAAGAAATAACTAAGGTTGACTACTTTAAATGCATGCTAATTCCAATCACAGTGCAAAAGCATAAATGGCTACCTCTGACTGATTTCCATAGCTGCTATAGCAGAGGGATGAAGTAAGCTTCAGAAGAAAGCAGACATGCTACTACCAAAGTCTGGTGCACTCAAGTCTGTACAATTTGCTTAATCTCTTCCACTGAAGGCAGTATAACTTATTCCTGATCAGACTCACTGGTAGAGAAAGAACTATGGAGAGGAAGAGGCAAAGTTCAGGAGACCCTTCTTGGGAATAGTTCTTCAAACTTGATCTTGAGGGACAATTAATTATTTTGATTTCTTTGAATTAAAAAAAAACAAACCACGAACAAGGGATTGGTCCTCTGAATAGCTTCTCAAGTCAAATGCATCTGTATGTGGACAGAGTGCAAAATCTCTTAACGCTGGTTAGATTTAATCAGGGACAAAAGAGGAATATCATGTCCAGATGACAAACCACTTCAGGACTTCAGCATAGGAATGTGGAAACCTTCACATATACATCACACTGCTTTGAATCTTGGCCAGGTCAGCAGTTACTCAAGAGTGCAAGTTGTTCCTGTGATATCAGTCGGCAGTTCTGTTCGACTAGTTTACAGTATCACCATACTTGACACTCTTGTTGGCAGTTTTAGTCTAAGGAGTGAATGGGGATGTAAATTGAACTACTCATGTCTAAAGGTGGTAGCTACAGATCAAAGTTAAGACATTAGCAGGGCCACATGAGAATCCTGCACTACTTTCTACTGTACTTGGTCTGTGGAATAGAGGTATTAAGTCTCTGTGGCTGTCAATCTGGCTCTTTTCATGAGTACTAAATTCATCTAAATAAATAAATTTATTTGTTTCAGCTTGTCATGGGGTAAGATCTGTTTTATTGCTGCAATTTTTGCTGTAATATGTACAAATCAATCACAAAAGTCTCTATGATGCAATCCCTTTATAAATCCGTTAGCTATGTAGCTTCTACCAAAGAAGCCTTAGATGCTGTGACAGTGATACTAAACCTACATCAAAAAAATGATCTTTAAAAAAACATAACTGCAATGCTTTGCTTTCAGGGAATTTTTATAAAGCTCACATTCCAGAACCAGGCACACACAGAGAGCATTTAACCAAATTCCATGCTAAAATACATTTCAGACCTTAAAAGTTAGTTAAATATATTTACTTCCTGAAAACCAATCTCAAGCCTATTTTTCTGTTATCCATAGTGACTTTTCCCATTTTTTCTTTTACAAACTCTTTTGAAGAAAAAAACCTCCACATTTCTGTACTACTATGTTAATTTGATCTGTACATTTTTAAAGGAACATTTATTTTCCTAAGGGTACAATCAGTGCAGTCACTGATTGTAGCGAATAAATACTGCTTGGATTTGTATTATGGTGATGTATTTTACAGCTATCTGTTTATATATTACCACTGAAAGACTATGTTTATTCTTAAAGCAAGAAAACTAAATGTCGAGCAACCTGTTTTAGAGAAGAGAATATAAAACTGAAAGATTTATTCTGGAAGAACAATTATGGTCAGGATATATGCTAGCATCCGAATAACATTAAGACTAAGTTGGAGCAGTAATGCTACATTTTTTAGGAACACATTTCCAAGTAAATCTAACGTTATCCCTTCACCTTATACCAGTGCTTTCATAGACATGGAGGGGATGGAGATGCAGAGAATTAACATATATTTCCAGCTCTATGTCAGCTTAGAAGGGATTCCTTTGCCTTCAGCATGCTGAAGAATACTGGAGAAAAGACATCAATAGATTCATTAAACTTTTTCCTATATCCTAGAAGACCTCACATGCTCAACAACAGTTGAGGCTACTGCTGATGCAGTAAGGAAATAAACATGGTCAGGTTATTAAACTTTGTTATGTTTTCTATAAAAAGCAGTTTCAGAAGCAGCAGAACCAACAGCCTCATTAGTAAATAGTTGCACTCCTAACATGGCTCCTATCATGGTAGTGAGTAACATCTAAAACCACTCTTTGGCACCATCATTAATGGCACATTCCCTGTAAAATGACAGGAGGTGGCAAAGCTTATTTTTAGCTGAGGGAGGGAAAAGGCACATGTAGGCAGGCAGTCATCAACAGCACAGTTACCAGCACACTATTTCCAAAACAAAAATGGGATTGTACACCTTATTAAAACACTATTTATTTTATGATCAGCAGGTCAAGGGAGGTGATTCTACTCCTCTACTCTGCCCTTGTGACATCCCACCCAGAGTACTGTGTCCAGCTCTGGGGTCCTCAGCACAAGAAAGGCCTGTTAGAACAGGTCCAGAAGAGGCCATGGAGATGAGCAGAGGCATGGAGCACCTCTCTTATGAAGGCAGGCTGAGATCTGGGATTGTTCAGCCTGGAGAAGAGATGGTCCTGGGGAGACCTCATTGCGGCCTTTCAGTTCTTGACGGGAGCTTATAAAAAGAGGAAGAACAACTTTTTTCATGGGCAGATAGAGACAGGACAAAGGGGAATTGTTCAAACCAAACCAGGAGATATTTTTATTAAATATTAGGAAGAAATTCTTTACTCAAAGGGTTGTGAGGCACTGGAGCAGATTGCCCAGGGAAGTTGTGGATGGTCCATTCCTGGAAGTGTTCAAAGCCAGACTGCATGGGGCTCTGAGCAACACGGTCTAGTGGAAGGTGTTCTGTGCATGGCAGCAAGGGGTGGAACTAGATGATCTTGAAGGTCCCTTCCAACCCAATCCATTCTATTATTCTGTGTATAAAGGATAGCAGCAAGGAAGAGTCAACAAAACAACCTCTATAGAAATACATACTTTCTCTCCCCTTCCTCCAACACAGCAGGAAAAATTAATTCCCTAGCAGGACCTCACATGAGGAACCAGGCAATGCTTTGCAGATCACACATTCCCACTCTTAAACTCTTCCCTTGCATTCCGGCGCTTCCTTGGCACCAGGACTAACCTCTCTTCCTCTTCTCTTCTACAGTCGGAGACTTTGCTACTGCCTCTAGCCATCATAATGTCAAGCCCAAGCCAACATGGCTTTTTCCACCCAGGACCATATCAGTTTGGGGAACAGCAAAGGGCCCAAGTCTTCCCTGCACGGAAATAACAAGGATTATTCCTTCGTTGCTGGCAAAGCATGGCCCCAAGCCCATACTCACACATACTCAATAACCACTGAGAAATTAGATGAAGTTACAGAGGCTTGTGCCCAATCTAAGTCCTAGGGTCATGTCAAGTATATTTTTGTTATAATGAAGAACCAATGTTTTCATGAAAAAAAAGAAAGAAAAAAAAGGAAAATTAATAGAAGATTCTCACACAATCACCTGAAATCTGGTGCTGAGGCTAAAGGTAAATATTAATTACCATGTAATTTACAGTTAAATGTGAGAGCTGGTGATACTGGAAAAGAGTCAGACAATCTGCAGAGCAGTGGCTCTGCAACTGAATGCTTTGGGCAAGCAGCAGCCCAGTGTTCAAGAAAATACAAATTCAGAAGAGCTGAGAGTTCGAGCAGATTTTCCCCACTGTGGAATTTCTAAAACAAAACAGCACCCCCCCATATAAATCCAAAGCATACCATTCTCTCTCCCCCCCAGAAAGAACCCTGAAGTTTCCAGAGAATACATAAAGCCAGCTGTGGTGATAGTTCTGCTGTGATATTCTGATAAAATTTCAACTGTTTCCTCATCATCAAAACCCATCAGAGGTACTATGGGTCTTGTATGATTACATTTTCCCTCCCTAAAATTTCTAATGTCTTAATGTCATTGATATAATTAGGAAAGAAATTTATAAAGAAAATGTAGGAGAAAAAAAAAAGGAGAAAAAGAGTGAGAGACCCTACAGATGGCAAAGAAAACTTAGAAAAATATTTTATAAAAGTATTGCTTTTTGATCCTCTGGAGTTCATGTACGCAACAGTCTATGTAGCGTGAATGTTGCCTTCTTCGTCTTCTCTCCAGTCCTTTCAGACTTTCTTGCCTGCCTATCAAAAGTGTCATCTTTAATTCAGGTGGGTATACTGATTTTAAGTACAATGCCAGTAAAGGACAGTACAAGTAATGGTACTCAGCATGTGTTAAATCATCTCTGAAGTTGTGCAACACTCCTACTCTGTTACTCATACTGCTTTACGCTCCTTCAGAGCAGGAATTTTTCAATTAATGTGTGTTTGCATTATGAAAACCCTATTTCATTTGGTGTAGAAACAACTTTTTGGTGTTTGCTACTAACGTAAGTTAACCTGCTTAGGCATCCATGATCACAAATTCAGTTAAAAAACCAACCAAACAAATGAACAAACACCTCCTGACAGAAAATGAGGTGTAAGGAAGAACTCCTTTGGCAGTTCTAACACTCTTCTGGATTTGAAAAATACATCAATTTGATTTGTGAGAATCCTGTTTTGAACTGTGGCCTGATCCCATTCCACCGATATATTACCAAGAGACAAAACCCCATGCTTAATATGTTGTTTAAAAATTAAGAGTCAGGAATGATTAGAACACAGTTAAAATATCTTCAGTCTGTTTTCCCCTCTGAAATGAATAGATGAATTTGAGAATCAAAAGTTAAAGAAAGAAGTGTAAAACACAATTATACTGTAACATAAATACATTACACTCCAGAGATATCAAAACATCAACAGCAGTATTAAATCTGCCCTGAAGTAAAGAGGTATGAAGCAATTCATTAAAATAGAAGAAGAAAACTAGCTCATTCTGCAGCTAACAATAACCATTTTTTTTTTCCAGGAAAAATCTAACAGTGTATAGCTTTATCCTGACTTACTTTATATGCCAATGCAGAACATGGTGGATTTGCCTTCAGATGCTTTCTCTCTATTTGGGGAATGGGAAACCAGTAGCAGAAGTTGAAGATTCAGTAGCATTTTCTCCCCCTTTCCTGATCACTCTTGACTGTTAGATTACTGTGCATGATCAGCCAAACGAGATGTACTGTAGAAGTAGTCTACAATGAAAACTGGAACCAAACCTAACAACAGACTGTAGAAAAAATTAACTTTAAAAGCAACAGTATGTAAATATTGTCTTATCTGGTATCCTTAATGGACATTACTGAGATAAGTGGTAGCTAGATCTTTCCATTCAGTCAAAAGATAGATAAATACAGAAGTAGCTGCAGTAGGTGCTGCTGATATTTATGAAGTACCCCTCACTGGGAGAGTTCTGTGGCAGAATAAGGCACAAATAAAACTCAATAAAAGAAAATTTTAGAAAGTTTCAAATTACTAGTACAATTAAATTAATAAAATCTAAGTATTTCAAATGTATGGGACATTGTTAGGGAGCTGAAACACAACTGTAAAGAGATCTACCTAGGCCAAAATTTCATCAGCTTAGAACTCGAGCAGAAGCAGAAGCACATCCAATGTCTGCTGTAGACATCTACCTACTCAAATCCTCTTGGTCATAATGTCTTCAAAATCATCTTTAAAATGAGGTTGAGTCGTAACATAAGCCCTCCACGTGATTTGGACCCGTGCGCAGATGTTACTGCTTGCAGCATCAAACCCACTAATAACAATAAACATAGATTTGCGATCTAGGTTGGTTCTCACTGCAAAAACATAACTTGGCCTATGCCTCTAAATCTAGCTCTTGTCCACACAGAGAATAAATCCCATCATTTAATACACAAAGGTGAGAATGGCTACAACTGAAAGCAGGAGCATTTATCAGTTGCTAATGGAATGACTGTGAGATGCGCTACTGCAATTCAGAAGCCACCAGTCTTCCAATACCTTTCTACAATGTTCCTTGCGGTTAGTTTTCTTACACTGCAAAAGAAATAAACATGCAGCAAACATTTTGCAGTTGCACTTCTGAGAAGTGTTTAAAGAGTCTGTGACAAACCATGTAAAAAAAATCCTTTTGGTGACAGGTGCATTAGGGTACTTCAGCTTAGCTCAGCTGCTGTTAGCAACACAGAAAGAAGCACAGGGACTGCAAATAAAAGAGCTGAGCTCAGAGAGACCTTATTTCTCACTCAGGTTAGGGCTAATTTCAGGGCATAACAAAAACACAGCTACTCTTGCAGATCACATTTTTGACTGGGCCTTAAAATTATCTCAGTTCTTGTCAAGTATGGATTATTTTGTAGTGTAAAATAAATAAATAAATAAGAATCCCAAGTGATACCTTCTATTCTAATGGAAGTATTACACTGGTTATTCATGACGAGTCTAACTTAATATGGGTACATTATAATCCAACCGTAGTGACTATTCAATTTCTAAATGAGCTATATAGCGGTGGGGGACCTTGCACCACCTCAGAAGCACTTTCCTGTGGCAGTTCGCTACTTTGCCATTACTGAAACAGTTACATGCAACCCACCCTGGCTATAGAATGGATCCCCTAGCATGAAATGTACTATAAATACTGGGTTGTCACTGTCCACTCCATAAGTTTCCATGAGCCAGGCCACACAGGACATGGCTGCTTCCTACAAGTTACCATGCTATGCCCAATTGCCTGTTTCAGTGACAATCACATTAGCGCTTCCTACACTAGAACCCTTAATTGTTGCTATGCTCACACATTGTAAATGAGTTAAAATTTTACAATACTTTGCTTCTAGTAAGATCATCGCCTTCCCAGTGTTGTTCCTGACCACATTAATACACAATGAAAACTGTGTTGTTGTTATCCTTTTCCATGCTGCCCTGGGACCACAGAAAGACTACCAAATATTAAGTGATCCCCAAACAAATTTGGAATTTCTCACTTGAATTCCTTATGGTTTTACTAAACTGCTTCTGGTCTGCCAGTGTTCCAGCCTCCATTTTTGCAGAGAACAACATAATTAAAAAGAAAAAGAGAAACAAACACCACACAACAATCCTTCTTCTCCCTTGCCATGCCCAAATCATGTCTATATAATTTAAATCTGTAAGTTCATTCCCAAGTCAGACACAGCAAATAATTAGAACTAAACTAACACTAAACATATATACTTGGGGTTTAGTCATGGATGCGCAGCACAAGCGTGTTCCCTGAGACAGAACTGCAGGGCAGATAGCGAATCAAGCAATGGGGAGTGCCTGTTGCACAATACCTTCAGCTGTCTCCTATTACACTGACCACAACAAGGCACTCAGAAATTCATCAGTGAAAGTGTAAAAACAGAACAGGGAAGCAGTTTCTGGTTAAAACACAATCGAATAACAGATTTTCCCAGATTTTTCAAATCATTTCAGTTGTTATATTTGTACAAAGTCATGAAAAAATAGATTCTTCAAAACAGCTTGCAAGATGTCTACAGATTTATATATCAGATAATTAAAAAAGAGGGCATGATTTCATGAGCGGAGCATGTTGCACGCACCGAAGAAAATGTTTATTTGTCAGACAGTTTGGGTTGTTTACATGAACAATAGACATCTAATTTATAAGTATTATACTTGGGTTTTGTGGCTTTTTTTTTAACAGATGCACTTTTAAACTTGTACAGATAACATTAATTTTATCTGCTTGCAAAGAGATTTGACTGCTGAAGTAAAATATATGAACTTTTCTTACACAGACCCAGATGAATCTCTGTCTCTGTTTTCTTCTCCTCATGGATATTTTTTGTCTACTTTGATACATCAGTGGTCTTTAAAATAGCTGTTCTAGTCATTATCTAAATTGACAGAAAAGGCACCAAATAAATCAGAAATAAAAAAAGTTAAATTAAAATTACATAAACGCAAAGCTTAAGACAATAAAGTAATCTGCTCTATACTTAAAGGTCATCTAGAAAAGAGATAACTCTGTTCCCTGTTTGCAGTAAAAATAGAGTCCAATTTATGCAAAATTGATCAAGCAATTTCTTTCTTCATATTTAAACATTTCTAAGAGGAGATCAAAAAGGCTGTGCTGGCCAGGTTGCTGACCAGGAAGAGGAATGGCAGAAGGGACAAGGGAGTGACTTTTAATTTCATTAACCCTGAAATTCTAAATAATTTGCCATTTTCCTTTCAGAAGAGTACACGGCAGGTAAGTGACAGAATGCAGGTGTGGGCGTCCGTCATAATAAAGGCAGTTTGGTTGAGCGCAGTGGAGCGGCGGCGAACCTCAGTGAGAGATTACACACGGACCTATTGGCAGAACATGGCAAGGGAGAATGTCAGATTTCATATTCGCCAGACATCTACAGCAACTGATGCCTTGTAGTCAAAGGCTGTTAAATTACCTGTGAAGGTTACTGGCAGCCCTGAATGTTTTTCTCATTGTTTATTTAGTTCCAAAAGCTCTTGGTCTTTGTGCTGATTGCCCTAACTGACAGCCCAGGAAATCTGGACTTTGTAAACAGGGCACTGCTGTATTGAATTACAGGTAACAAGTGTGTAATCAACCTGCTAGGGCTGGACCTTTGCAAAGAAATCTTCGGTATACAGACAGAAAAAATAGGTTTCAATACTGGGGAATCAATTACATGAGCAGATGAGTATAAAAAGAGATCAATTTAAATCCTTTGTGCTTATTTACTACAGCATATTTAGAAAAAGGAGAGACCCTGCCATAGTAGAAAGGTAATTAAGCACTTATTTCATGGTTGCAGTAATACTATAGAAATTAAAGGTGAATATGATTTGAAGTGCCCTCATTATAATCCATAAAACCATACTAGTTAAACAGTCCTTAGCTGCAATATGCTTTATACAAAATAAAGGAAAAGCTTGCAGGTTCATGTTCTTAAAGGAGAGTTTCTGTACTCAAATTACATAAACTGGAAAAAAAGACCAACCCAAAATGAAGCAGTTATTTTTGATCTTCTAAAAGCTAAAGAGAACCTCTATAAAGCAAGAATCTAGTGAAATCTAACATTGTGATATTTCTGCATATCAAAATAACATAATAAAGTTCAACAACTACCCCCCCGACCATAGATTTATATAAGATATTTAAACTGTAATTGTTAATTAAAAAGCATAAATAAAAATCCAGTGACAATCAGTCAACAGAATAACCCTATGCCAGAAAATATTGAGTCACTGAGTAGTACATGAGAGGAAATATTTTTTTTTTCCTGGTGTTTTTGTGGTTTTTTTTTAAATCATCAAGATAGGCCAGTTCTCTCTGTGTCTGTGGCCACCACGGGCAATAACATTCACTAAATAAAGAAAACCTTAACAACAAAGATTCCAAAATATAAACATCAGACAGTATCTCCTATCTGAACATCATTTATTAAAACAGATACTGTATGCTATCGTCTTATTATGCCCCAAAGACTTGTTTCTGCAGTTGGAAATTACAAGAAAAACAAGGTTTCATTAATGTACTCACTGATGATGATAATTTTAGACTACTTGCACTATTGGAACTTATGCTTTGTTAAAGCAACTGAACTGACATTGCTAAATTTTATTCACTCTAGGGAAGCAGTTCTCTACTTTGGCACCCATAATTTCTTTTATGTGCTTGAAAAACATGTTATAAAATTTATTTCTGTTTGTTCATCTATCAGTATTTATGTACCAATATGTCTCTAAAAATTGAAGTCCCTGACTTACTTGTAAGCGGAAGGTTATTTTTTGCAGATATACAACAATATGTGAAATGCAACCTATGGCATGGAAGAAGAGCTGATGACAACTCGACTGGGAATGATAGAAGCACTAGTGCATTTCCTATCAGTACTCTCCACCTGACTCAAGTTCTAGGCTCTAACAGACATTTCTGACAGTTTCAGCAAACTTTATTCAAGACTACTAAAAAAGTTTTGGTCAAGAGAGAAAACCAGTTAACTTCTAATGACTGTCTATTTAACAGATATGCAAACTGCTGGACACACCCTCCCTTCCTAACTAATATTTCTGTAAATACCTGCATTTTTTATACATACCAAGATTTTCAGGAGAAGAATAACATCCTTTCCCAAGTCAACAGAAACAGCTGGTAAAGGATTTTTTAAATCTGACTCACAACAACAATGGCTTGTGACAGTGAGAAAAACTGCTCCAGTGTTGCACTGTGTAATACCACACACATTTCTGTCCATTTCAAATGTACCATCTTTCGATGGTATTGGAGATCTGTCTGTTCTTGTCTCATGAAACATGTTGACAGAAACATGATTTCACATTTTTCTACTGCTCTTTTAAATACTCTCTTTGAGATTTTCACCTCCCATTTGCTTTTCAACACACTTTATATAGTTATGATGATGAAAAACTCATTAGTATTGAAACTAAGGTTCCTATCATATAAATACTTGTACATGCGTTTAAAGTCTCAATTGATAGTCCCAAAATCAATGTTAATAATTGAGGTGTACACTAAGTACATGAACACTGACATCAATGGGTAAAAACTGAAGCTCTACTTAGGACTATATGGCACACATAAATGGGAAGTGTATGGATTACATTTTATCAGCTTTTGGCTTTTGTCTGTGAGGTATTCTGCGACAGGAGCATCACGAAATGTAACTTAACGCAGAGAGTCACGGTGCCTGGCCTTTGCACTGTAGATGGAAAAAAAAGTAAAACTTCCAAATTTTCTTCATTGTTTCTAATCATCTGAAACTTGTTTTTTTTAAGCTACTGTTTTCCTCCTCTCCCTTTTTTCCCCCTCTTTCTAGAAAGCAAAGTTAAAGGGCATCTCCAGAATTATTTGCTATACTAAGGCACTGTTAAGCTAGTTATGGGCATACAACTCTCCCTTTTTGGAGTATTAACTGCCTTTCTAAAATACAAATACAAATGTCATACAGCTCTAGCCTTTCTTCTCAAGGACAAACACTATATGTCACATAACTGGAAGTGCACATCTTCCAGAATAAAGTCTTTATTTGATCACTTCCTGTACTGAGCACCTATCCTAGACACATGATGGCATTTAAGTTCAACCTCACAAAACAGAGCCCATTGTACAACAATGAAGCACTCCAGTCAATGCCGCAGTCTTAACTAGATTCACATTGATAATATATTGCTATAATTCTGCTTCAATTAAAAGCATATTTCAGCAGAAGCCCAGGATATGATAGCTGCTCTATGCATTTTAATAATACAGATCAATGGTGTCAGAATTCTACTTTACATAAATAAAGACTGATCATATTAAGACAAAATTCTGCATAACCTAAATGTATATTAATAGCAGCAACCCAGAAACTGATCACAATCTTTACACTCTGGATAAAAATCAGTAAGCCTATTTCAACTGACTTCAATGTTTTAAAAGCAGAAGTGTTTTATTGTCTCCAAGACAAAAATATGGAAAAAAAAAATCAATATACAATACCAAACTCCAATGAAAATGCTTAATTGGTTCTAAACATTAGCATAGTAGGAACATGCTATTACATGATTTCTGCAACTGCTAAAATCAAGCTAATTTATCCTGCACTTAAAAAGTTAATACAGGAAATGCAAAATTCTTATTGCATTAGGAAAAAATTCTGAAATACTAAAATATTTATCCTTGATTTTCATGTTAATATGTAGTGTTATTAACAAAATTAGGAAAGTTGCCATTACTTGTGGCCTATATTGTGGGATATTACTGGAAAGGACCAAAATAGATAGCAAATGTAACCTATGACAGTGCGAGTATTCTGAAGAAACCACTTGTTTTTATTTATGTGAGTTCCAGCATTTCTAGAAAGTTATTGAAAATTTTGCTTCTCTGTATTAAAACTACCCATATAATATGTTAACTATCTGACTTTCAATTGACTAACTGTGATAAGCTAATGCAAAGAGAAGTATGGTATTACATCAAAAGTATACCTTCCTTGCAAGAAGTTCCTTTAAATTTATCAAACGTTGCTGGTAATGCTCTATTTTGTTGCATTAAACAGCACAAATACTCCTTAATCAATGAATGCAAACTAGACAGTATTGTAAATGCCTTTCCAAATAGGTATAAACTAGGGTTGCATAGATACAAAAATAGATACTTTTAGATGAGTAGATGATACGATAAATCAGGAAAATCAGGTTTCACTCTTGGACTGGTATAGGCTCTTATCTTTCAAGAGAAAATTTCATTACCTATCCTTTTCAGGAAGAGAAATCAACAAATACAAGTATTAAAAAAAAAAAAAACCAAACCAAAAAGAAAGAAAAAGGAGAAGGCTGAGGAAAGGCTAGTGCAAAACAGCTTGTAACTTAGGTTTTCTCTACTATAAGAGTAAGTCTTAGCTTGTAAGAATTATTAAGAATTCAGCTAGAAAACAAACAAACAAACAAAAAGAACAAAATCACCCTGATGTCCAGCTACCAGACAAGTTCTGGAGCTTTAACTGTGATAAAATCATTATAGTGACCCAGCTGGTATGGTCTTAAAAATGTCCAGCTGACTTGGTTGATAGAGGAAAGAACTAAAACAGTTTCCACACCACTTAAAGTAAATAGACATCAAGAAATGCTTCCACAATACAACTGCAGAAAAAAACACCTTCAACTGAAATAGTGAAACAAGCACAGAACCTGTGCAGACCCAAAATGAAACCCACAAACAACTGTCAGACTGAATTAATAATACTCATTAAAAACAGAAATCTAAGTCACAGATCATAGAATTGTTAGGGTTGGAAGGGAGCTCTGGAGATCATCTAGTCCAACCCCCCTGCCAAGGCAGGGTCACCTCAAGCAGGTGACACAGGGACACATCCAGGTGAAGCTTTTTTAATCTCACAGAAAATACAGAAAATAGAAAGTCATATATAGGTATTTCTTACAAAGATAGAAAGGTCTTTTTCTTAGAGAAAGACAAGAGGATGGTTTAGTATCCTCATATTAATATATCACAATTTTTTTTCTCCAAAATACCTTGACTTAAGTATCAACGAGGTATGGGGAGGAAGTAAAGCTATAGTCACTATTTCCTGGAACTGATCTTTCTCAAGTAACTTTAACTGAAAACTGATTTTGTGGCTATATCAAAATAGTCAGTTTCCATCCCCCCACACACAGTTAAAGCACTCAGGCTTTACTTTTGGTCACATATTCTGTATTTTCCTGTGTTTTCCAGACAACTTGGAATTTGTTAAGGTAAACAAGTGACAATCCTGCAGAAATATTTTGGACTTCCTGTTTTCAGGGAGAAGCGAAAATTAAAGCTCTGTTACCCACAGGGCAGGATTCTCAATAGCACATGCAAGTACCATCAGGGAAACCTAAGAACCAAAATATCATCCTTCTAAACCTTCATCTGTCAAAAACTGTTCCATTTATATAAGGCAGACATTTGCAATACTTCTACTTGTTTTTTGGGGGGAATGAAGAGGATTATTGAGGGGGCAAGAGGAGGAGTCACAAACTTAATTCAGCTAAATATATATATATTATTATATATAAAAATATATATAAAATATAAATACTTCAAAAGGGAAAGCTAAACACTCCATAAAGCCCACTAAAGACTTTTCCTCCATTTTTATTCAATTTATTGGGGGATGTTGTGGTGGGGAAAAGCATACTACCCTAGTGACTTGCTTACAAGAGAATATTAATGGAGTAAGTCAGAGAATGAAATTGTATAGAGCACTAACTGTTTCACTTTAAGTCCTTTGGCAGAACTGTTAGTATACTATAAACTCTTATCCTGGATAATCACAAACTAACTTTCTCACCTAAACAAATTCCATAACAAAAAAATTAAATCTACTTGCAAATTTATTACCTGGTTAACAGCACAACAATAAAACTCAAACATTAAAAAAAGCTAACAATTAAGCTACTTAATTAAAGAGATGCTGAAGACGTACTGAAATGCAACAATATATAACTGCAGTACTAACTTCCAAGTAAAATCAAGAAAACGCATAACATAAAGTTGAATGGCTGGTTGTACTGTAGTACAGCACACTATTCCAGCACACTGCTGTGGTGTGATACATTCTGCTTTGCTCAAAAAAACTCAACCACTTAAAATATCAGCATGCCTAAACTTAAACGAGTAATATGCCTATGAAAAGTACAATTACTCCCTATATAGGTTTGTTTCATTCAAAACAATAACGTACATTACAAGAAAATGTTGCAACTCAAACACATGATGAACACCAGGAAAAGAAGTCATGATATACAATGATTCATTAATCAACAAGGCATAGAAGTATCCACAAATCTCTAAAAGAAGTTTATGGACCATGTTACACTTATGTCCCAACTGAAGGTCATAAGCAAATTTAATACTGATTATTAACAAAACTGATCCATCAGAGTCTTTGGAAACTTGGTTAATAATACTCATAAATAGCTCCTCTATGTTCAGCAGTGATGAAACTACAGGACACTGCACACAGTGAGAAATATTATCTAAAATTAATAAACTAATTGCTTTGTTGCACTTGGAGCTAGTACCTTGTTGAAGGTAGTTCACAATTGAGTTACTTGCTTCTGATGTCTTACTAAGAGTCCTCCAAACACAGGAAGTATTGTATTCCTGTGGAGTCTTGTCTGGTGAGCAGAAACACTTTCCTGGGAGAGCTAATGGATGCAAGCGCATCTCCCACATACAGGGGCAATATGGTCCTCCATTTTGGAACAGCATGAATGCAGTAAGTAATGAAAAAATATTTATAACTGTTATATAACTCCAGTTAGAAGGTTTCTCAATCACTTCCCAGAACTGAAAAAAGTGTATCTCTAGAAGTAAAATGGGATTTAAAGCAAAGAAAAGCCATCGTCATAACATGTCAAATGCAAGAAAAATACAGAAGAGAGAATATGAATTTCTACTTAGTCTTTATTGAAATGATAATGCAACTGAAGCGGTCTCAGCAGACTTGGACTATGGAAAACACTATCGGCTGTCTGGAAAATACATTAAAATTGTTGGTCAACTCCGTAATTGTATATTCAGCTGAAAGTTTGTCACTGGTGTTTTTTGCTGACCAATTCAGCATCACTGGTTAGATCAAACAACATTGTGTTTGTATGCCAAAACTACAATGTCTGTCTTTGCCGCAGTGTCAGTAACATAATATATCAGAAATAGTCATACACAGCAGTTTTCTATATCTCCTATACCTTTAACTTAATCAGACACAGTGTGACTCACGAATGTCTGAGATCATTTCTTTCTGCTTGTATGAGCTCAGGAAGGCCTCTTTAATTTATCACCAAATAAAGGCACAAATTGCTGGTGCTGGTGATTCTGGTATCAGCCTGCAGTTGCAAGAGGGAGAGACCTTTTGGTTCATATGACATTGTCTACTTTACAGCCTTGCTCTTTTTGACTAAATAATCTTCGATTGCTTCACAAAACTCTCTTAACTTCATCACCGGATCAAGCCAAACACTAAACAGTGTTTGTCTTTTCACTTGGCTTCATTTGACTTTTAGAAATCCGGATATAATGCTTCCTTCCATGAGTAAATACTTACAAGCTACCCGTGTTCGTGTTTAGATTCATTGCATATATAAAAGTGAAATATAAAACTCAATGCCAGCCTGTATTTAAAAATAAATTTTGGCATCTCATACTAATGAAAACAAAGCATCACTGTAGAGAACGTACTGTTTGCGTGAATGACAATACAATACCTATGTGCATCCTGTGCAGTCAGAAAGGCTTGGCAAGAATTTATGACACAGACAAAAGAATTCTTTCAAGGACATGTAGCAAAATAACCTGAAGTTATGAGACAAAAAGACAGGACTAAGACCAGTCTGGAATGCCTTCCTCAAACTGGAATGGGCAAAAATGAAATGCACTCAGAGTTGTAATCCTTCACTTTTTTACCTCTGGACTTGATATTTGATAATTTAAGGAAAGAATTTGCCATTGCTAGATGAAATCTACAGAGCATTTACAGCTTTAGAGGTATAGTCAGTATAAGAATGAGTGTACCATCTGGCCGGAAGTTTGAGCTACCTTTTGGTTTGGTTTCGGGCTTTTTTGGGGTTTTTTTGGTAATTCTATCTTTTCACTGAAGAAGTGGTTTACTGATCACTCCTAAGTGTTTAGTTATGCTCTGTTTCGGAAAGTAAGACAGGACAAAGAAGAAAGACTATCGATCACGAGATGAGATTTAAAACCAACTCCAACTAGTTCACTGTGAAAAATGACATTAAAAAGTAGTACTTTCTAGCTGATATAAGGTTTACTTCAGATGTTCACTATCATTATAGAAAAGAAAAAAAATCACATGCAAAGGTCAGATTCTGTCACTATTATTCACATTAGGCACTACCTTAACTTAACATGCCTCATGAAAAATTAAAGTCAAAATAATCTGACACATTATGGCAAAATGCCCTTTATCTAGCTCATACATCTATGAACAGACACTCCATTAACCATATTCAGGCTTTTAACTTTATTTTTAAAGACAATGCACTGGACACAATTCATTCATTCTTTTCCAGCAATTTTAAACTGATTTTAATTTATTGATGTCAGACAAACTGTTCGTGACTTGTAATGGTGAAGGACTACACTAGATTCAAGTATTTATGTTTAAGGTTTAGGAAATACTTCTTATTACTCAGAGTACTTATCTGAGAAATGCTTTTAATTGAACAGACTGTAATTCTAGACCTAATAAAGTAAGCTTTCTCAGATGAACTAGACTGATGGTTATAAATGTTTAAATTATAACTCAAACACTCCTCCTACATTCTTCTGACCTAAAATGTTCAGCATAAAAGCAGTAAATACTGTCTGGTTGTTATTTTAGTCACTCTTAAAGTATTGATTTTACACTAAACATAAGGAAATTAAAACCTTAAGGTGAAACCAATGGTTTTTTACAAGTTTACAGCGAAGTCAGTAGAAGGTTTGTTTAAAATATCATTCATAGCACATATTGACATTATAATATAACTGCTAATGATCAAACACAGAGGAAAATATACGTGCACTTTACTACATATGCACATAAAAGAATATTATACATGACTGTTCTAAAATTGTATGTTTTAAGTGCTGTGATATTAAACATTTAATAATTTGGCAATTTTTTCAAAGATAACTATTAAAATAAAGGGAGAAGAGGCCAAATGTCAGCTCTGCTGAACTCCTGCCTGGTCCTGCAGAGAAGGTATGTATGGGGAATGAGGACTAACCAGTTTCTTCATTTTCCTGGACTAGATGAAGGTCAAATATCTCAAACTGTAAGATAGCTATGTTCAGAGCTACTTAAGCTGAGGCCACCTGCAGCTAATGATTCTTGCTGATAAAAAATCCACTTGAATACTCCATCCTTCCTTTCACCCAACAAACAACCTGACAACAAACGGCCAAGTTTTAGGAGGTATTCAGATCTATCTATTTCTGAGCAATTTCAGACAATGAGGAAAACCTTATCCACGCTCCCTTGTTTGTGCAGTCTGCTGCTCTATGGTACAAAGGCTGAAACAGCACAAGTTACGCAAAGCTTCACTCTGTGTCTGCTTAAGGTGAAGGGCATGGTTGCATATTAGTCTACAGAGCACAAGGAAACAGAGGTACTGTGAACCACACCTGTACATCTTTACATCAACCGTAAATTTAGAGCTATTACCAAGAGTCATATCAGCCAGCTTATAGATCTCATTCAAATGAAGGCTGCAGTATTTACCCACAATCCTTACCACAAAAAATACTCTTTGAGAATAATATCCTTGACTAGTAGATAAGGGTATGAAATGGCATGGCTGCTAAGGACAGAATTTTAGATTTGGCGCTGCTGCTGACTACGTTTGCTACTGGGATTACAGATGAGACTTTCTGATGGGATACTGCTATCAGCAGCAAGTTGTGCCAGCAGTAAGGGAAACACTCTTCTTCTCTCTGAAATATGAGAACACATTTCTGTGCATGTTCCCCCACTTTACTCCTGTCGCGCATCACAGCTACTTTTTTGACATGGAGCCCTACCCAGCATTTCCATTTCCTTTGCCACATTATTAAAAGCAGTGCATATCACTACTAATATATGTCTCCACCACAGGAGACACAATTTACTTTTGAAAAGATGTCCTAAATTAGGGAAAGACTAGCCCTTTGGGAGGCTGGGACTTGGCTGTGGGCCTTCAATTGACTCCCTGTCTAAGCCTGAAAGAGGCCTCATCCATACATGTATGTTTGAACTGTGGGTCCAATACAATTTCAGTGGGAAGCTGGACATTTACAAGGTAGTTAAGCATGTAACATGCTTACAGAATTGGACTTTAATTTCTTTTTAATTACCCCATTTCCTCTCTTTCTTGCTACGGATCTGAAATTACCTAGACTGTTTCTAAATTGTATAATATTGCTTCTCTACTCATGAAAAACACTAAAAATTTTTAAAAGGGAAGATTAGAAAGTCAAAGATACTCATGACAATTTCATAGGTTCCATTGTCAAAGCTTAATACTTCCGTACATTTGTACATCCAACCATTTAAGAGCCCTACTATTAGAATAATCTTACTACCTGATATTTATCAAGTTCACCACTGACCAGAATTTTGTTAACAAATGTGGGCCTACACATACACACAGTCACACACAAAGTAAAGTCATTTTGCAAAGCAAGAAGTTAATTTTCATTGTACACTTAAGATAGGGAGTTGCTGTCTCAGTTTGATATGAAAGATACAGAGCATTTTCCTCAAACTTACAGCTACTCCTTCTTTTTCCCCCATATCACAATGAAGTTGCAATGAGTTAGTTTATCTGTGTAGATTAGTTTATTAATTGCATTAATTAATAACTGCATTCTTTGAAAAATGTAACCAGCTCTTTAGCATCTGTCCCAACCTTTTCTCTGTCTCAAATGACACTAAAAAAGGAATAAAGCACACTTTTATCAGTAACGTTGTCTGTACTGTAGGAACATAAATGACAATTTGAAACCTCAGAACACTGATTGCAATTGTTCTCCAGCAGCAATAATAAAAACTGGTTGTCTGGGTCAAAATTCCCAAATTGTCAGTGATGTTTAAATATTAGCCTGATTAGTCAATAATTTAAAAGTTACCAATAACACTAGTGCCTTGACTGCACTGCACTGTTGAGAAAAATAAAGATGATGACATAAGGGGAAACAGAACACATCACCTGACTCATCCACACCCCATCTTATCTGCGGTGAGGCCTCATTAATTTTAAATATAAATTGAAGGAAATGTTTTCAAGTACCACATACTGAATTGAACTGAATTTGTACAAAAGCTGCTGCTGAAAAAACACAATGCTTGAGTAAGTTGTTCACAGAAAACAGACATATTTTAAAATATATTATTTGTCATATCTTTCTTTGGGCTTACATGTCTATAAGAAATTTTGGAATTTTAAGTAACTAAGTCTTCCAGATAAAACACCTGGGAAGAAAAAGTTGTATTTGAGCATATTACATATTTGTTACATTTATTATGGTTTTAAACACTTATGGAATTTTGTATTTACTCCAAAATCAACAAGTATTTTTAAAGCTGCACTTATGAGAAATCTAAACTTACTACATAAGTAATATGCAGTTTATTTATTTACAAGATAATTGTCTAAACTCCTCTTGTAACAAAATCAAAAATAAAATAATCCTAGAGGAGAAGAGGGTTTAAAGTGTGTTTAATGATGGTATTATTTGATTGGGGATCATAAATACTAATATCTCAGCTTCAATCACAAGTAATAGCACAAAATTACTGCAGAGTGAAATTATGATTACAATATTATGATTTAGATTACATACATTCACACAGGAGTGAGACCTTTTCGCTTCTGCCTGCCATACCCAGACCCGAGAGCAAGGAAAGAGGGATGGGGCAGAGTCTTGAGACAACGCTCCAGACTGTTATTGCTGCTCTTTCCTTCTTTAAGCAAAAAGAAGGGGTGGGATGGATATTGTAACTCTTACGAGCGTCTCTTGAGGAAAAAAAAAAACTGCAACAGAAATTATGGTTACTTATCACCCTTCATCCCTGGTTGTATCAAAAAAACAAAATCTAACTTTTAAGATGAATTGCAGGTTAAATAATCAGCCTTTTAAAATGTGTACTTAGCACTGTGGATAAATCTTACCCTGAAGATGATATGGTTCAAAATTCTAATAAAAGATGATATCTGAGATATAAAAATGAACAATAAAATCACATATTTTACCCTACAAAAACAATAAAAGCTAACTGCTCTGTAACATTTCAGTCAATAGAGCAATGCAATCAAATTTATAACTTTAGCAAGAAGGCTCAAGAAAGCCTGCATAAATTATTTCACGAAGTATTATAGTTAGAAACACTTGAAGAAGACTGTGAATAAACAGAAAAGCAATTGATTAACTAAATAAAATTATAACAAAGAAATATCAAGAATTAAATGCCAGGACATATCTCACAGATCTGTGAAGGCAGTTGCAACATTTACCAAAGAGCAAGGCATCTTCATGCCCCCTTTGAAGGGCTCTGTGTGTCTCTGCATACAACACATAGAGCATTCAGGCTTGTGAGCAGGATTATGTGGGGTTGGAGAGACTTCTGTCCACCTCCCACTCCGTATCAGCACAAACACCTTTTGCTATCTCAGAATTCCAGAGAGGGTACTTCTTCCCCCCACATCTATTAACTAAATAAAGCAAATCACTTCCAACAGTCTTTGCTCTGAAACGCAGAGGGCCCAGACCCCTCACTTCCCAGCTGCACAGCAGCTTGGCCAGAGGCAAACCCACTCTGACGCAGGAGTCACAGCTACACTAACAAAATACTGTTCCTGGCTTCTTTGGGGATGATTAGTCAGGGCTGGCCCCCAGCACTGCACTTTGAAGTTCACATGCTCTGGTTTTAAAAGCTGGGATTCAGTCTCCACCGGAGCAGTGAAGGGGGTTCCCAAGTGGAGCTGATTTGTACCGGGGCAGGAAGAGCTGACACACAGGTGCCTGCAGTCAGACTTGCCCCAAATGGCAATAACGCTGTAGCGCTCACACTAATGATCACCAGTACAGTTCCATGCCCAAAGCAGAGCTATGCTGCTGGTTCTTGAGGAAATATTCCACTACTTTAGGTTTTCCGTAAATAGAGATACAGTGATTTTAATAATGCTGTTTTGTTTTTATACCCTGACTCAGATCTGAAATATGAAGTAATAATTTCTGGCTCATGTTAACCTTTTTCATGAAATATAAGCAAATACTACCTTTTGTTGTAGGCACTCAGTGATTCTGCATCACTACTGGTAACACACACACAGTGCACATAAACAGATGTTTAGAGCAGCATTACCGCAGATGAATCCTGATCCTAACCTGATGGACCCTTTCATATCCTGTATCTGAAGATCAATCACAAAGCCTGGGGAGTACAAGTAGAATTTGAATTATAAGAGGTTTCTGGGCTCCTATTTTTCCTTACCATTTCACATAGGCATAAGGAGGGCACGCAAGCACGTGTAATCATTCAGTGAGCTGTGGTCTCAAAATACCTCTTTTCTTCCTTATCCTTTAGTTTTATATCAAATTTGTGCGTGCAAAGTTCATAATAAACTAACTTTATTTACTCAATGAATGATGTTTTAAGCAATGCACTCTTCTCATGGTCAAGCAGTGTAAAACAAATATATGGCTTCAATTCTGTATTGCTGGGTACTAAAAATTAATTACATTATGAATTAAGTAATAATTCCACAAAACCATTTGTTAAAATCAGCTAACAACATATCGATCATTATGTATGGTAATAACCAATTTTGGGGTGAAGGTGTTATAAAGTATAACAAATAGTTCATAGCAGTGATATTTAATTTTTAAAAAAATGAAATAAAGTGTTTGAAAAACCTTCTGTCACTAAGCTGCCATCCAGAGCTGTAGCCTGGAAGTCACTTACAGACACCATAGAGCCACAATGTCATTGGCACCTGGCTGTACTGAAAATTAAAAACAGGAGACTAAAGGGGTAAAAGGGATGTAAAAATGCAGCCAGTCCATGCCACTGCTGAGTGCGTGCCATTTCATAGCCATAATTTAAAGAGATCAGAAGGGGGAAAAAATGAAGCCCAATAAAAATGGAAAATGTTAGATTAATGACACAGTCATTAAAATAAAAAAGGTGGAGTTATATGAGGAATGGATCTTATTTGAGTTATTGAAATTAAACAAGTTATTGTAACAATCATTCTAAAAATCACATTTTACTAAGCGCAAAGAAGGAAGACAAAAAATAGAAATCTTCATGGGAATATTTCAAATTGTCAGTGGCTTTAAAAAAGTGATTTAAGATTTTGTCTTGTATCTTCTCTTTCAATTTTAGAATTTTAGTTGCCATATATTATAATGGTATTTTAGCTATAAAAGTAGTTTTCCACTCACTGTTCTCTTGCCTTTCAAGGAGACAAACAGTTTTTCTTTCCTCTAAATGAGCACAATAAAATGGGTAAGCTGTCTGGGGAAAAAGAACCCAGACAAACTGGTGGTATAAAGCTCAACAGAAAAATGTGGTACAGAGAAGAGGCGATCTAAAGCATGTTTACTGTATGCCATGCAATTTATTCTACCAGTCATGTTAGAATAAGAGTTTCTCACTGCTGAGTTATTGTTAGGTTTTGTTCAAAAGCAAACCTATTGTTACTGCTGTCCCTGATGCTGAACCTTAAAGAAAGCAGGGGAGAAAAACCTGCATGCAGAAATATATCATAAAAATAGTAATTCTGTAATAAATACTAGTTAAAGAGGAAATCTTAAAACCCGAGACCAGATCCTGCTAATATGCCCTACAAACCTGCTTATGTAAGTTCCATGTGTCTCTATATGTATTTTAGTAGACTAATTTTCAACACCTCAGCAAGTATTCTTCCATCTTTTTGCAAACCTTCCTGATGTATCAATAGAACTACCAGTTATGAAAAGGTTGATATCAAGAGCCAGCTAAGTCAAAAATAGAATAAAAATGCAAACTACGGATGCATTTACAAGAACCAAAGCTTCACAAGATTTTCCTCTCCCTAGTTGATGTAGGCAAACCAACAGACTGTCTTTCTGTCAGGCAAACCCTGATGGAGATAAATGTAAAGGCTGGAGTGCACGCCTAATTTTTACACACAAGCTGCAACCAGACCATGGATTTATGCTTCAAGGCAACCAGATTTCTCCTTGTGCACTCTTACATACTGCTGTTGCACTCAGTCCATCTTGTTTAAATGCCTTTAAAACCAAACACAGGCTCTGCCCCCACCTCCGCTCCTACTAATTATATACTTTTTTGTTTGAAGAAGCAAGCCCTTTATTGCTCATAATTTCAGCTATCACTTGCTTGGGCACCTTCTACAGATCAATAGCACATAGTTAAGTGGATGAAAAGGCTAAATGTGATTGTCATTTGCAATTCAAGGTTGCGCAGTTCTCTCCCTCCCCAGCCCCCACCACCTTAAACTTTAAAAGTGCTGCACTTGGGTTTAATTTTAGAATACTAAATTCCTGTTGCAGGTATACAGTAGCTGCACATTCAAAGGTTTTTGTCTTAAATTAAATATCTGTCATTTTTTAAGGCCAGAATACTGGCATAGGTTATAATAAAAACTAGCGTCCAACCTGCAATTTTACAGATTCCATTGCTGGTGGCCATACATCTTTGATGGCAAAACTACATTGGTTGTAGCGCCATAAAATCAATAAATATTAACCTTTTCTGACACTTTCTGCACAGATGCTTTATCAGTCGCTGTCAGATGATAGAACAGTCAGTGATGTACTGTATTTTTCAGTTCAGAATCTATACCAAACTAAGAAATCAATGCAGATTAACAAACCTTTAAATACAAAAATTGGCAATGAAATTTTGGTTCTATATTGTGAAAATTAAACCAAATCATGATACTAAAGAACGATAAATTTATTACAGATACATCTAGCAATGTGTGAAATACAAATACAGTACTGTTATGGCAAAATAATGACAGTAATGAAATAAATTCAGTTTTATATTTCATGACTGACATATCTACTACAGCTTATAGAATAAAAAACTTATCCAATTATACAAATCCTGTGTCTCAGTATTGTTTAGAAACTCACAGTCCTTATCTTGTTGAGAGACACCCATACCAGTTCAATACACTTAAAACTCTATTTCTAAACAATGTAAGCAAAAAAATAAAAGTTTACCAGAAAGTGAAAAGCCACTGTTTAAGTTATCTCCTACCCCGTATAACTGTAACAATAACCATGTTTAGATCTAAGCATCTTAGAAGCCTAAGGCCTTTAATTATTGGAAAACATCTTGCTGTTTACAATCCATACTGTAGCAGAGTACAGACTGAAAACTTGGATTGGTTTTATTTCTCCCTGTCCTGAACACTGTAATTTCTTCTATATGACACTGTACTTGTTTACTAGAGCATTAGAAATTATGCTTACTTATATGTCATTCAGGTGACATTTTTTATTAAAATATGAATTAGTCAGATAACATGGCTTTTCCAAAACACTTCAGACTTCCTAAAAACTACAACAGTATCTTAAAAGCTTAGGACACATGTTCTAATATTTCTTCAAATATGGAATCTAGTAGTAAATCCTTGAACAACACTGGCAATATGGGTCTATCTACAGTAAGAAATTCTTGACAAATGAGGACTATAATTTGGCTCTATTCATCCTATACAGCCAA
This sequence comes from Chiroxiphia lanceolata, assembly GCF_009829145.1. Taxonomy (NCBI): domain Eukaryota; kingdom Metazoa; phylum Chordata; class Aves; order Passeriformes; family Pipridae; genus Chiroxiphia; species Chiroxiphia lanceolata. Next base: position 60,455,820 of record NC_045637.1, on the reverse strand, counting down.
AGTCTTTTAGAAGTTATCTGTAAATTTTAAATCTATTTTCATGTTTCTTTCTAACAATGCAGGTGGAGCAATGGTGTATGGGTAACAATTACCTTCTCTTCCAAATAAGAGACAGTACCTGAAATACTAAAGTAAATTAGTAAAACCTATTGAAAATACAGACATTAATGTTCCATCAGTCTTTAGACATATATGCCCTGTGAAGTCAGTAGTAGGTACATAACGGTATTTGGAGAAACACGGACCCACTTTGAGAAATGTAATGTAATGCTATGCTATGCAAATGAAAGATAAATTCAAGTGCACTAGAAGCTTTATCAATATAAACTTTACAATTTAAACTGAAGTATAATTTTAAATTTACTGTTTCATTCTATAACGTCTGTACTTGTGCATTAGCTAAGAGACCTACTTCTGCCAATCAGCATCAGGAGCAATCACACTACAAATTCTATAATGATTTCTTTAAAAAACATTGGCAAAAATAACATTATTCAGCTTAGTTTACCTATTAATGCTAATATGAAAGGGTCTGCATTTATTTTGAAAATCCTAGAAAATCTTAGGAAAAGAAAGAAAGAAATGGAAAAAAAGCTGAGAGTTTAAGCAAAGACAAAGCCTAGATGTCGAAAAAATGAAAAAAAAAATTTTTAAAAAAAGAATATGCCTAAAAGCCTCCCATGTCCAGTGGGGACATAAGATTAAAGCTTATTCCTATGCATTGCATGGCAAACTCACCACAGAAAGAAGGCACTAACACTGCAGAGTGGGTGATCTTTAGGTTATGAGCCACTTAGGCACCAGTACAGCCACCTATTGAAATCTGCTTCATGAGTCTGAGTTGCCTTACATTAAAGCATACGCCCAAAATCAATCATTTTTTTTCCATTTTTTGGTGAGAAGGTGGCAACAAAATTGTAGTACTTTCAGAATGAGGAGTCCTAGTCTCTCCATCAAAGTATCATTAGCTCTCTGCTTTCCTAAGATCCTCAGGAGCCTTATGCTGGTTATACCAACTTATAACCATTTACTCTGTGTACTTGCATACTTTGTTAGTATCCCAAACCTAACCAAATCTTTCTGCAATTGATGTGTCTCTTCTATTCCTCTCCTTTTTTTTTTTTGTTGCATATCAGTCATCAGGTATAGAAGTAGCTTTATTTAACAAAAAGGCTCCGTTTTTGGTTAATTCTAGAATTATTGTTTTTTATAATTTTAAAATTGATATCTCAAGACATTCCAAGAAATATATTTAATCAGTTGGTCTCTTCCATAGCTCAAAGGTTTGTAGGAAACAACATATGCAACAAAAAAGCCCACACAACTACAACAGAGAACAGAGGATTGTGTTCCCATCTTAGCCCTACTGATTTATACTACAAGTAAGGCTGTACTGAACTACAGATAACTGAGATTTCATGATTTTCATACGCTGATAAATCTCTGACTTCATATTTTCAGGGTTTTTGCTTGAGTAGGTGGAAGCAAGCAAAAGCAGCTCAGAAAATTTTACTGATAATTTTGACAGTGGCTGAATTTGCTCAGAGGAAGGTGGATTACAAAAGAAAGAGTCAACAACCCTTTAGAACAGAATACCCAATATCAGAATACTGAATACTATTGGAACAGTAACAATTTACAGATAAATCCTTACCACACAAGGCTAACTTGAGTTGACTTGAAGCAGCTTTATCCCACAGGCACTTCGTGGTTGTGACAGGCACCAATATGTGAGGACTCCAAATGTTTCACAATAGCTCCTCCTTTTTAATTTTACCTTACTCGTACATTCTAGCAACTACTGAAACTATTTTACTAAGTGTACAATTGGTTGTTTAGTAACCCATAAGTTCAAATTGTTCAAATTCAGTTCTGAATTTCAGATATATATGCCAAATCCAAAATGTTTGCCTAAAACCTTTTGATGGCTCTTGAGATAACTTGATAATCAGTTTTATCTTTCTTTGCTATCAACAGATGCTTTTATTTTATGTTTCCTCTAGATACTATTACTTTGAAGTAGGTAAATTCTTTTATATCTTCTAAAAACTGTTTTCTGAGAACTGCTATCTGCTATTACTTCTCAAACTTTGAATAAGAAGGACCGTTTTGGTAAGGTATGAAAGAGGTAGGGACCTAGTTTAGTATAAAGTATGGTAGATATCTTAATGCCTTCTTTGTAAGGACATTATACACTGTAATCCCAAACACTATAGAGCAACCCACTCTCCTTTAGCAAAAGTATAACAACTACTAAACAAAAACTCTTCAATCAACAATAATCTAAGTTTCTGAAATGTTATTTAAGCAGGGATTGTGACAATCAATAACTAATCTTCTTTAAATACCTGAGAAGTCCTCTTAACTACACTGCAGAAACCTATTGAGCAACCCTGTCTCTGGATGTTGGACACCTCCTGTATTTCCCACACCCAAGCAACTGGACTTGCACCCTTTTAAACCAGTAGTTTTAAACTTTTCATCCAGGCCTGCGGAGGCCAAACCAGTCATCTATATTGTCTGAAGCTTTCAGTAATGCTCAGGTTTCTATGCAATTTATATGAAAATTGTATTCACTTTAAGGTCCCCTTTTACTATCAGAGAAAATTTTATGAAAATCATACTGCAATGACTCAGAGAATAAAAACATCTGTATTAAATCTGCAGTGATTACTTCAGTACAAACCATTTATTTGACATTAGATATTGATGAGCATGCACTCTTTACAATAAGTGCAAGGCATGCATAAAATATCTTAAATTCAGAAGATGTACTTTCTGTCTTAGCATTTAGAAAAAGGGGTTCCCCCCTAACTGGCCCGTTGGGAGTTAAGAGATATGATATCTGCCTCCATGGCTTTTTGACACGATACAAGAATTATAGACAGCCGACATGAGGTGTATTTATATGAGATATAGTTTCATATTACGCTCTTATATGTTCACCAAGAAAGTGAAGCAATCTTTCTTCTGTGAGACTTCTACCTATCTTCATTTCCTTTAGTGCAAACAGTTATAGACAAGCTCCTCTTTGAACTGATAATTTTTTAGAGGTCATTCAGCCCATAATTTCAGGTCCTAGTCACTATCCTGATGGTCCTTCTTAGGAAATTGGACCCAGTGGGAACGTTTTTTCCTTCTGCTTAGTCTATGGGTCAGCATTTTCCTTCCCTTGTACTTCTTAATTCCCTTAAGTGGCAATTATTTAAGGTACAGTTAGAGAAGGTGCAATCTACATTCATCCAATAAAACCTAAATATTAAAAAGGACAGAAAAATCCAGCATGGTTACTAAGGATATATGGGAGAGCATTTAGCATTTGAAAGGTACCAAAGATCTGGTAAATGAAAAGATGGAAAAAATTATGAAGAACTATTGCAAGTAAAATAGAAATTAGAAGTACAAAAGAACGCGTGCATCAGACAGAAAAGGCATCCTACTTACAAAGGTCAAGATTCAGGATGCTATGTCAAGAAATTAATGGAAAGTTGGTGCAGCATATACCGGATTAATGAAAGCAAACAAAAAGAAAGTACAAAAGAAATTTTAAAAATCAGTATGCAATCAGGAATTGCAATGATTTGTGTTCATTGGAGCAATTGTTGCTGAGGGCTCTTCTCCTCACTCATGACCCAAAGCAGTAAAGCAGTGAGCGCACAACTAACATTTTGATTCAGTCCTTCCATATTTATGTACTGGTTTTGGCTGAGGTAGTTAATTTCCTTCATAGTAGCTGGTATGTTGTGGATTTGAGCTGGAAACAGTGTCAGTGACACAGGGATATTTTCGTTATTGACAGTGCTTACACAGTGTCGAGGCCTTTTCTGCTTTTTACCCAACCCCACCAGCGAGGAGGCTGGGGGTGCGCAAGGAGTTGGGAGGTGACACAGCCAGGACAGCTGACCCCAACTGACCCAAGGGACATTCCATACCATATGGTGTCATGTTCAGCATGTAAAGTGGAGGGAAGAAGAAGTAACTGGGGGGATGTTTGCAGTACTGGCATTTGTCTTCCCAAGTCACTGTTACGCAACATGGAGCCCAGCTTTCCTGTAGATGGCTGAACACCTGCCGGCCCCTGGGAAGTGATGAATGAATTTCTTTGTGTTGCTTAACCCATTAAACTGTCTTTATCTCAATCCACAAGCTTTCTCACTTTTACCCTCCTGATTCTCTCTCCCATCCCTCCATTGGGGGTGATTGGTACATGGTACATAGTTGCTGGCTGGGGTTAAACCACAACTTCAATATTTTTCTGATTCTGAAATTATTTGTTATTATTCGTGCAGTAATGAAAATTTGTGTAGCAAGCAAATAATTATTTTGTGTAATTTACAAAAAATTTTAAAATTCAGACAATGACTTGCAAGCAGATTTACAAATATTAATCATTCAAGCTATTTATCAAGAGTACTTTTAGTGCAGCTTGTTGGGATGCTAGTAACATCTCACAGGAAGAAAAAATGTAAAGAGTCCTCTAAATAATGTATAGCCAGAGTGAAAAAGGCCAAGAGATGGTGGCATTACATAGGCAAAATACATTCTGCTATGTTTATTTGAAACATGGCATCCATAGGTCTTGGAAGTACTGTTAGTTCAACTTTAGAAGTAAGGAAATAATTAGTCTATAATAGAGATGCCACAGTGAGTAATTTATTATTTAGGTTTATTTATGGATATTTATTATTTATATTTTCATATAAATCAAATTTATATAAAATTATTTATATAATAAATCAGCAATATATAATTAAAGTTTAACATAAAATATTAAATATTTATGCATTATCTATTATATATATAAAAATTCACAACACATTTTAAATCCAAATTTTCATTTTTTTGTTCAAGTTGCATCTTACACTTTACATTTACTTTAATGAAAGTAAAAAATTAAGAGTTTTATATTTCTTAGAGCTCCAGCATAACTTCCCTGGATGATACACTAAGAGATCTACTCTCAAAAGGGCTGCTTCTGATAGGAAAGCAATTTAAATCTTCAGAGTATAGAACAATCTCGACATAAGAACATCCTGAATTATTCCTAGATACTATACACATTTATTTTTTATTCCTCCTGTAAGGTTAATATCTTCCTTTTCGTTTGTTTGGAAAGTTTTCTTGATGACCCTCATATCCCATTTTTTGGTGTTTTTCTCAGAATTTTAATGTGCTGATTTTCCCATACTACTATTTCCTTCTATTATTTATATTTGCCATATACTATTATGCACATATATTTTCTGGCAGAATTAAATATTTTTGTCTTTCTAGATGGCTGTCATGTCTTAAGGGCTTTCTTATACCTCTGCACTTAAATATTTCAGCCTTGCTTTAAAAGTTTTATGTTAGGATATCCTATTTTTAGCACTAAATAGGCAATAATATGTCTTATTCTTCATGAAGGATATTTTATCTATTAGTATAATGAAATAGTAGCTTGGAGTAAGATTACCTCCTTTTCATCGGTGAACCAGACATCCTTGCAGAGGCAACAGTCTTCGTGGACACCAGCAGAGATCCAGCATGTGACTACCAATGCAATGCAAGGAATTTGTGAAGCAGATGCCCATTTGAGGGTGTTTTGATGGCAGACACAAAGTTGGCATCAGGGCTTCACAGAAAATTTCAGAACTGATGAGGGTTTTGGCCCCTTCCAGGTCAACCGAATGGCTCCCCACCTCGGGAACTAGAATGCCATAGAGAGGAACGACAGAAAAGGAGGCACACACTAACACCCAGAGTAAATGTTTAGACCTGGGCAAGAGATTCAAGCTGCTCAGGAGTAAAAGCTCATACCACAAAAAATTAGTCGCCTTGTTACAAACTGATAGTTCTTCAGAAAGAAGTGACAACTGTTAGGGAATCACCAGCACAGGGGGCCGTGGACAGAAAGGCATTAAACAGAATGTAGGATTGGGACTACCTGTTATTGGTGCTACACACAATATGAAAACCCCTTGTGCGATAGCCCTGCACCTTATTGCCGACTCTCTGACGGAAGAATGGCACAAAGCATGACACCCCTTATACTTCTACTAATCAGAGGTACTAAGAAGTGTTCCAGACTTTGGTCTAGGCAATATTTTCCTTTTCGTTTAAAACTATATTCTGAACACTTTTTTCTTTAGTGAGACTCATGGCTTTCACTCTTAGCTGAGAATACCACTCACTTAAAGGATGTAACTAATATTAATAGTGGTGTGCTTTGAATATTAGATGACGTAGTATTTGCATCAAAATATTTCAACACCTTCTTTCATGTCACTCAGCAGCAATATATGCTGATTGTTCAGGAAAAGCAACTAAGGAACTATGAAAGGAGTCCCTATGCTCTTCAACAGCAGCAGAAAAAGCTACATACTAGAAAAAAAAAGAAAAAAGAGAAAAAATACTTTCATGACCCCAATTTTTTTTCTACATCACTTGCTACCTGGAAAGCACCAACTCTGATGTCATGACTACCCAGATAAAAATACTGGCTATGGAATCTTTGCTAGACATACAATGCTTTCTAATAGAAGACAGCTATAAAAATAAACAAATTACTTAGGTTTTTTTAAAACGTAGATTAATTTTTCCTGAAACACAATAATACGTAATCTACATACGTTATAAGGAACCTGGCTTTTTCCTTTACAAACAGAAAATCATTTATACTAGGTTTTTATTTCAAGCACACACTAAAATTATTATTCTTCACAAAAGAGGAAAGGGAGTGTCTGCCAATCAACTTGACATGCTATTGAAAGACTGGCACTAATAGCTATGACAAGAGCAAACCTATTTGAAGCAGAGCTGCTGCTGCCTTTTTCTTTTTTTAAAGTATACCAGCCATCAAAAATAATGTTTTATCTGACTAGAAACCCAAGCAATATCGCTGCTGTAAAAGCTTGCACCTGATTTGCCTATATCTAGCAATGACAATTTTAATATTGTTTCAAATGACAGCATTTAAAGTGTTTTATTTAAACAGTGATAAAGACTAAGAACATTAACTATTCCAAGAAAAGTGTTAAATATGCTTGCACACAAAACTGTATATCCTTTATTTGGAGGCTTTGCATCAGGTATGAATTACAAGTTTGCATAAGTACTCAACTGACTTGTATTTCCATTCCTTCCTTGATAAATAACATTTACTGATTTTATATTTTTGTAGTTTGATAAATTCAGAGAGCATAAGAGCAAACAGGCTTTTATTATTTAATTTTTCATATTTTTTTTTTCAACTCTATATTTCCTACTAAAGAATGAGAAGATGCAAAAGAAAGGATTAGAAAAAAAGATAAACATTTAAAAGTAGAAAAGCACTAGGATACTAGTATAATTGCTATATTATCAGGTTCTGTGTGTCCAATTCACATTCTGAATAAGTCTGCAGTTTCCACTTGGTAATACAGTTATACTTTGATAAAATCACATAATAGATCACACCATAACTTTTAGCAATCAATTTTTCCTCTTAATAATTTGATAAATGTAGCTGTCAAGTGGGATAAAGATCACAATTTTATTTGGGATTAACTATTTGAACTTTCAGAATTCCATTCATGAATATTGCAACTGTTACAACTGATAGGATCACAATTTTGTCCCTTGATGATGTAATCATGCTGCAGGTTGCTAGTACAGCCCTATTTCTCAAAAGCTAAAGAAACTGAATGAGAAACATGTGGCCTCTTGAAAAGTGCGATTAAAGTTTGCAAAAATACTTTTCAAGCACATATAAAAGAGATCTTAAAGTAAATTTTTCTCATTTTCACTGCTCTCTGGAAAGAACTAAAACATCCCCTAACTCTGTTTCCCTAATCTAAAAAAGAAAGATGTAAGATATGGGCCCAGTTTAGTGAATGGATGATTAATTGAACTGCCTTTTCATTGATTTCAGGAGCCAATAACACAGTACAGGAACTGCCAGGCAAAAGATCAGAATTTCATAACGATACTTCAAACATGTTAAACAAATAAATAAATGTATGTTCCAACGTATTTTGTTAAGGGCTTGAAATACATACCATAAAGAAACAGTTTAGGCAAGTGTATTACTACTCAGTCTCAAAGAGAATAAGATTTTAGCGCTGATGATGGGAATGTTGTCTCTCTGAGAAAGAACACTTTGGGGGCTTTCCTCAGCTACTCCATTGCTATCACAACACCAAACACTTTAGATTCACAAACACAGCCCTTACCAAGAGGCTGTAAATTAAAACTATTTGAAGATTTAAAAGCAGAAAGAACCAGTAGATGATAGTCTGACTTCTGGTATATCAAAGCCCCAAAAGTTTTGCAGTGAACCTAGCAACATTGGGCCCTCCTAAAACCAATTTTCCAGAAAGACATCCAGTCTTCTCAAGGCTCAAAGGAACAGAACAGGAATAATTTCTTCTGCTAGTTGCTGCCAGAGCTCAATTGACCTCATATTTAAGTGTTTGCACCTTGTTTCTCATTTCAATTTGTCTGACTACGCTTTCAGTAATTGATTTTACTTAGGCTTTTCTCAGCTAGACTAAGAGTAGCTCATGTCTGATATTTTCTCTCTGTGAAGCAACTCATACACTATAATCAAGTACCTATCTATCATTTGGTCATGAATTATGTAACTCTTCAAGAACACTAAGCGTTCAATCACCACGTAGGCAGCCAACTGCCAAAACACAGTCGTCACGATCTTTGTTCTGTGGATGCCCAACCCCAGAGGCACCTATAATTTTCATGGAGGCACAGGCACACAAAACTGTACTTCCAAGCATTCTCCAAAACGTGTCTGTGCAGCACAGGGAAGCAGCTCACTCTTTTAGTTCTACCAGGATCCATAAGAGTAAGCAATCCTCCACCCCTACTCACAAGGCCCTGGGTGGCAGACTCTCCCAGAGCACGCTGGATAATTTGAGTGCTTTGCAAGCGTAGTATCACTACCAAAAAAAATCCAACCAAACAAAAACTTGCCAAGGAGTACAACAAATTGATCTGCCTTCACTGATCTTTTTTTTAAAGACTTCCAAGAAAGACTTTATATGACTGCTACTTCTAAATTAAACACCACCGAATTTCTGTTCAATGTCTTAAGCAGTTCCCTTATCACATGGTTGACTGTTGTGAAGCCACTTTCAAACAAGACCACTGTGATTCAAACTGTATAGGCATTGCACCTGTTTTGCACATGAGGAAACCTGGACAAAAAGCAAGACCATTACATCCTTTGCTCTTTGAAAAACTGGGTTATTCTGATTTCCTAGAGTAGTGTTCATTCTTGGAGATCATCTTCATTTTTTACGGTGCAGTATGGAAATAACAATACTGAAAAAACCCCCAGTATCATCACATAACTTTCAACATTATCACAAAACCAATAATGAGCAAACTGTTCCTCTTCTCTCTGAAGAGGTTTTTGCCTTATGACTAGTTTAGTATCCACAGAAGACCACTATGCACACTATTAGGTGCCGTGGGCTCTGCAGCTATTGTAATAATGGAGATGTTCAGCCATAGATATTACACTGTTCGGACATAAATAATGCATCATAATAGTATCATAATGTTTATAAGACAAGAGCTCCTAAATGATGAACATTTAGTTCAAACTGAAATTATCACTACCAAGTGATGCTACTCCAATGCAGACAAAGCACTGAGAAAGAGAGCTGGAGAACTGAGCCCTGGCGAGCTCTACTGCAGGTATGGGCTCTTCCCCTGTACTACTCGTCAAAGTATCCAGGCTCAGTTCAACTCAGTATTGCAATGGAGCATCAGTTGGAAGAAAAAACATATCCAAGACTTTTGGAAACTCAATGCATACAAGAATCAACCAAAAGATTTCTTCAGCTTGCTTTGAGACTTGCAATACAGACAAGCCCACAGTGAAGCAACTCAGAATTTTTTTGTTATCAAATAATCTCATTTTTAGAAAAATCACTAAATTGATAGTCACCAACATGATATGACAATTCACTCTTTTATTGTATTCATTTTCCCTTTGTAATGACATATTTTCAGATTTGCACATTGATAACAAGAATATACATGAACAGCTTCAACTGGAACCAAATTTCTATGACTAAAACATTAACTGCAAGATTCCTGAGCTTGCTAGTAAGCCCACTTTTGTTCTTAGAACAGCAGTAAGATCTATCATCATTATAAATGTGATTTAAAAAAGAAAATAAAGTAACAGTCTCTGGATTTCTGGCTTTTTTTCAAATAAAATTTCAATTTTAACACAGTCCTTGAGAAAATAGGTCAGAGAATATGAAGAAATAGGCACAAAGCTCTTACAGAATGACACACAATGACACTTTAAAAAACAGATTTGATAATTTGTATAAAAAATTAGAGGTTAAATGCATAAACTGGTTTTTGAAGCATGACCTAGCAAATTCAATCTACAGTTTTATGTGCAGACGCCTATATTTCTGTAGGCTTGTATGCATTAAAGTCCTCTTGTTCAAATGCAGCACAGTTTAAACATTAAAGACAAAAGTATAATCTAGACTGTTATTGTTTTAAAACATATAAGGTTTATAAGGAATATAGTTGTATTGTTACAACTCTATGACAGAGGGAACCTATAGGAAAAAGAGGAAAGAAAGTCTGAAGACCTGGTTTTGTGGCATTTCCGTATATCAATTTCTCACATTATACAGAGTCTGAAAGATGCAGAGCAGAAGTTCTGAAACACCTTTCAACTACAGTATCATCCTTACTCATGGAGAAGCCAACTTGTTTTGCCTCCCACCTTCCACAGCCTCTCCCTTAGAAGAGCAGCCTTTTCAAGCTCCTTATTACCACTGAACCCATAAATGCATATAGTGGCTGCCAAAGAAAGCTAAATAAAACCTAATATTACAGCATTATATTATAAAGAGCATTAACTTTGAATTAGAAGTCCAACTGTCAATCTTAATTTCATAGATGAGAAACAGACTTGACTTTTACTCCCAGCCACATCCTAAAGGTATCCCACAGCTCCATTCCTGGTGACGAGTTTCTGACTGTCCTGCAAAGTAGCTGGAGTTGTTGTCTGTCTCTTTACCAGTGATCAGACTTTATTTCTATCTGCTCAAAGTAGCAAAAGGTTTGGCTTTCCTGTTACAAAGCAGTATTAGAACACAAAAGACAGACAAATATGTTTAAGTTAAAAAAAATCAATCTTGTATGACACTTTCACACTCCTATCATCCTAAAGGGTTGTATGTCGTGTTGTAGATTCTCTGTGGGTGCAGCCAATGACCAATAAGTCATCAGTAACCGTGAACCAGCCACAGAACAAATCTCATTTTTATAAGGGATGTTAGCCAGGGCACAGGAGTTGTCCTTCATTCCTCTAAAATTCTTCTCTAAAACTTTTAACTCTCAGATGTCCAGCAGTCAGAAATGGATAGAAAAGAAGAAAAGAAACTCCCTTTAAGTCTGATATGAATACACAGTTATCACCTAGGTTCCTCTTTACTTGTATTTCTTCTTGAAAGGAAAATACAGCATTTATTTTAGCAACGGTATTATGCAAACAATATTTCAACACTTTTATTGTATACCAATTCTAGGCTAGCCTGGCAATAATTAGGTGACAATCAGTTCTTGCTAGTGCTAATATATTTCTATAGTACCCTACTTAGTGCAAGGGGATTTCTACAGCATAAAAATGAATGTATAGAGATGAGATACCATTAGTATACAACACATTGATGACTATTTTCCTATGTTGCCAAGACAAGCAAGTTGAATAGTTTTAACTGCAGCATGCTGCAATGAACAGTTAATTTACCCAGATATGGTCTTGAACAAATAATATGAAAACGTACACAAACATTTGTAATTTTGGGATGTTAGTGATTCTACCAGTGTCATAGCTCTCTGTATTATGTCTGTCTATCTGTCTACTGAAAGATTTTTTCATATTAAGTGGGATTATTGTAGTAAAAATCCAAGAGTGTCTGCATTTAAGCTTCTGAGTTGAATATGCTTCAGTGAGAACTATGGTGAAATGTGATCAGTTTTCTGACCTATTTTGAAATTGGTATTCCGCCAACTGGCATTTTGTTTGCACATCCAGATATTATCCACCATATGCTGACATGACATGATGATTGGTTCCAAAATGAAGTGGAATACTTGGCAAATAGAAATATATGGTACAAATAATACACTGTCTCTAGTCAGGAAAGCAAGCAGTCATTTTGAAAAGACTGAGAGGTTTTAAAATAACTAATTTGTACACGCTGCACAGAACTGAACGAAAGCTCTTCACGTTGTGTTTTTTATGGGTATGAGGGTTTCAAAAACTGAGATCAATTCCTTACAGAAGAAGATTAAAATCTGACACAGGAGTACTAATAGTAGTAATTCAGTGGAAGATTAATTTGCATCTCAGGAAGAATTTGGCCCACATAGCTTCTTCCTCCTCTGGATTCCCCAACTCCTTCTTCTCACCATCTGTTCTTTTTTCCCACTGCTCTGACTTGTCTTCTCACCCAGTGATGTCTAAGTTATCTGCTTCTCCCGAGTTAAGATCACATTTCATTCAAGCTGCAGCCTAATTTTTTATTATTTCTCCTAACCTCCTGCCATTGAACTCTTATTTTTCTCCTAACTGTATGTTTCCATTAAACTTTTGCCTTCTACTCTGAACTGTAGAACCTGTAAAAAAACCCAAACCAATGAAAAACCTTGTTCCTAAACAGAAAACACCCCAATTTTCTTCTTTGAATTCCTTTTTCCAAAGCAACAGTTTTGTTTTGCATTCCTCCAGTGACTTCTGTGTGTGCTCTCTAATGCAAAGCCTGCAAACATATATCTAAGTTATTGATTGATCTCTGCTGTTCTATCTTTAATGCCAAACACTGTCTATTTTTTGTAATAAAATCTAAGAATGTTTAAAGTACATTAATTTGTCACTGTATTTCCTGTGGAATTTTGTTTTTCTGTTCTTAGGGGAACAGTGTGACTAGAGGGACTTAATACAAATGTTAAAAAATATTTATTTATAAAAGTTCAACTACATTTCAAAAGGAAGCATCTAAATAGCATGCACTTCTGATGTTTATTTATTGAACTGCAAGCTTTGCTTGTGAAACATGAATGGATTTCAGTGCTTAATACATAACCTTCAACCCTTGTGAAAACTTGAAGAGGATTAAGCCCATTTTAAATCCTGTTCTTCAGAATAAATGATAATAACAGAATAAATGATAAAAACATAACTTCTCATTTTCTTATTACAATCGTTTAAACATGCACATATAGAAAAGAGAAGAATTTGTAAGCAAAGAGAGGAATGACCTTACCAGCATGCAAGTATGCCAGATCAGGATTTTCAATGTCTGGGTGTAGTTCTTTCAAGTGGTTACGAAACTCCACAGGGATATTGGTTCCATAGTCACATTTAGGACAGTTATACATTTTTACTCCTTCATGCTTTCCTGTATGCAAGATGTGTTTACGGATATTTTCTGCACAGTTAGACCTAAAAAGCAATGAAAAAAAAGAAAAACACAGTATAATTTATTTCCTACTAGTGGTTCAAATAAAAGCTAGTGTTACAACAGAAAATCAGTTCTTAATAGTCATTCTTCATTATCTGCACAATATTTGCATCTTCTTGCATAAATATTGTCCTTTTCATGAAAGCTCCCAAAATTGTTTCAGGTTAACTGAACATTACATCTGAACCAGAAGTATTAAAAAATGATTGATTTTTTTACATTTACAGAAGTCTTAAAATTTTTATTTTTCTCATGGTAGTCAGTGATGAAATTAAACCAAAGTCTTTAACTTAGCAAGACTGAAATACACAAATGCCTACAGCAGTCCCAACGGAGCTCACATGAATCTTTCCTACACAATTCCTAGATTACACAGGAGTTGCTGTGAATGATTTTTCTAAGTATGTTCCACCAACTCTCCTCTCACCCTATGAACTCTTCCAAGGAAAAAGAATTGAGTTGTTCAAGTTTATATCTCTTCGAAAATACACATGGATTCTGATACATCTTAAATACAGCTTTTGTGAAAGCAGTGGAGTTTTCATGCATAGAAGTCAGAATACGTAGACAATTAGTTTAATGCATTTCAAAGAAATATTTCTAATGATATTTCTAAAAAAAAGGGAATAGAAAAAGATTTTACATTTCTTTTCTTCATGAAGAGATCCATATGGGAGTAATTTTTAATTTCCAGTCTTTAAAATGTTGCAGTCTCATTACAAAATTATTTTGCATTAGAATTTCCTACTTATTCAAACTTTGTGATGAATCCTATATAAAATATAATGCTGCTTCATTTATTTCAATCAGAAATAGCCATTATATTTATTCTTTAATCAAAAGAATGGCCTTTATATGCGTGCCATTGTTTTGGAGTTTTATTTATTTTTTTAGACTTTCTTAGTACCATATACTATTATTATTGCCAAACTAAGAAAAATAATTCAGTTTAACTAAAAAAAGTACAAACACTCATGTGAACTACATAAATGCATAATACTTCACAAATATTCAAATGAGACAAGTGTAGTGTTTTGGGCTGATTAAACTGATTGTTTATCTGTCAGTATCAGCAATACCACAGTAACAGGCAACTAAAAAAAGGACCCCCAAAATAAACTGGAAGTAGCAGCTTGAAGTTCTGCTGGAGCACTTGTCTCTCCCTCGGAAATGGTCATAGTAAAGTTGGTATCTGCCTTACGGTGCTGCCAAAGCTCACCCTCTGTCATGTCCATCTGCTATATACTGGTATAATGATCAGACTCCTGAGAATGTCAGAGAAGACACTTATCACTGAAAAATATAGAAAATATTGGTCCTCAGCATCTTTCAGGATTCAGCCCTAAAAAAATTACAATGCTCATAAATGTTGTTAAAATGAAATATGTATTTAAAAAAAAGGGAAAAAAAAAGGATAGTGTACACTGCAACGAAAGCAGAAGACAACCCAGTAACCTTCTATCATGGGTTATACTTTGAAGGGCAGTAGATTAAAGCAGAGCATATGAATCTGAAATAAAATATCTGTGTTCAAGTCTCATACTATGTTAAGGGAGGATATAAAAGTTTTTACTTTGAAATATTTCTGTGAAATATCTAAAGGATCTGCTGAAACCTATGTAAGAGTTTTGAAGAAAACCCAGCCTGTTCAAGTTATAAAAGGCCAGTTCTATCTCCTTTGATTTGGAATTTGCTCCAACCACTTTAAACAGAGAAATCCCAAAGTCTCATTTATTCAGTCATCAGTAAAAATCTGTGACTAAACACAGCAACATACTGATATAAAAATTTTAAACCCATGTTTTTCCATGTGGCAAGGCCAGAAAGGTTTAATCAGAAATAAGGAATTTGAGATCACAGGGCATTACAAACGCCCCCTCATATTAGGTTGCAAGGCAGCAATTGCAATCATAAAGTAAACCATGAAGGTAACAACTGGCAAATCCAAGCACTTTTGAAGCCAAGTAATACCTTTAAATATGACATGACAAAAGTACTGCATATAAAATGTTTTTTAATTATTCAGTGTGCTTTGAATGTCTGTTTTATCAGAAGTCTTCTTGAGCCCATGTACTGTACAAGTATGTTATTATATGTTTGACACAAAACACCTCCACCAACACTGTTTAAGTGTGTAGTTACATCACTTCATCTCATAAGAGTAAACACAGAAGTGTGTGATTTTAAACAGCACTGTATTTTCATTAAAGCTATGCATGATAAGCATCTAACTAAAACATTATAGTGTTGAAATAGTGATGATAGTTCAGCATTTGACAGGCCTTGTATTATAAGATTCACTTCCAGGTGTTTATAAACTCCGAAATACAAATTTCCTTTGTTCTGAAATTTGGAAGTTAAAGCCCAGCCCAAAAGAAATCGTTTGAGAAAAGTCCTCCTGTTTTTTGAGTTCCAGTCTAAATTACAACCACAAACAAATAAAAGCAGCTTTTAGGAGACTAGTCTGTATTTCAGTAAGGCTAAACCAGAGGTCTCCAAGTTAAATTACTATTATCACTGCTTAATGTAAGCACGCTTTCATCCTCATAATCCATTTTAAAAATCAAATGTATATATTTCTGTCAATTTGTCCATGCTCTGCAATAACAGGAAGGGAACTTATTAGAGAGACTTAATTAGTCTAAAGCTATAGTCGATGGGTTTATATTCAATTCTGATGCAGAGAAACACAACAAAAAGGTTCCTTTTATTTCATGTCTTGCAGTAAGTCTTCTTATTAGATGTGAAAAAAGGTTTGAGATTCGATGCAAACCCCACAACAATTCTATTAAAGGGAAGAGGGAGGCCTGTATAGTTTTCAGTGTCCTGTCAGTGCTATGCATGGTAAAAGAGGAGATGGAACTAAGGTACATTGCAGATGAACAGGAAATACGAGGAGCTGAAAAGCTCAGCCCATACTTCCTATGCAACAAGCCTGTATGACTTAATCCATCACAGACTGATATATTGGGAAGGGCATAGGCCTACTTTCCCCTGCACACATCCAGGAGAGCTCCCACATTTCTGTGAAGGACAACACTGTGAAATAAGGGAGACAGATGGCAAGCTTCTCCTGAGAAATGCAGCTACTGCTTAAGATGAACAGAAAACCACTTTTGGATAAAGATAAAAAAGGGCTTTTATCTCTAATGTTTGTTGCACAGTGATGTGTTCACATTGCTGTTCTAATTGCACATTTCATGTTGCCATTAGAAATCCATTCCTACCAACCAGTTACCTCTCTGTTTTTTGCTGCTCTCAATACATTAAAGGTTGCTGTATATTCAGATATAAACTGGAAATGACTTATTGATTGTAAAATGGTACATAAGTCAGAGAATCACAAAATGGTTAAGGTTCTATGGGACCTCTGGAGGTTGTCTGATCCAATCCCTCTGCTCAAGAAGGACCACCCAGGGCCAGTTGCCCAGGACCATTTTCAGGCATCTTCTGAATGTCTCTAGGGATATCTTCCAGGTTCCCTGGGCTACCTGTGCCAGTGGTCCATCACCCTCACTGTGGAATAGTGTTTGTTGGTGTTCAGAAAGAATACTCCCTATCATTCTGTTTGTGTCCACTGCCTCTTGCCCTGTCACTAGGCACCACTGAAAAAGAGTCTGGCTTCCTCTTCTTTACACCCTCCGTTCAGATACTTGCGTACATTGATGACATCCCCTGAGTCCTATCTCCAGGCTGACCAGTCCCAGCTCTCTCAGTCTCTCCTTATTTGAGATGCTCCAATGCCTTCATCATCTTAGTGCCCCTTTGCTGGACTCTCTCTACTATGTCCATGTCTCTCTTGTACTAGGGAGCCCAAAACTGGAGCAGCACTCCAGGTGTTGTCTTGCCCATGTTGACCAGAGGGAAAGGGTCACCTCCCCTGGCTGCAATTCTCGAAATGCAGCAGCAGGTATTATAACAGTGAATAATAGCTTCCAATTGACAACTCCAGTGGCACTAGCACAATGAGCCTCACGGTTTTTCCATAACAGGGCCTAAAGCAAACTTCCTTACTCCAAGGATGAGAACAAAACAATTTATTTTTGGTTTCAGTGGTGACTGTGCTTGCACAGGTATCATCCACAGAGTGACAAGGAAGCCTAATGCCACATGCATCCAAACCATTGCCTGCTTTTTAGCAGCACCGGTTCACTTTGCTGGGAGGGTGGAATAAAGTGGAAGGTTAGGAGTTGCATAAAATGGTCAGACACTATGTCAACATGAGAAGCTGTTGCCATTGTTTAATGTGTCCTACCCTTATATATATGAATCAGTTAAGGCATCGTGCCAAGAGCAAGAAAAAGAGTGTCTGGTCTACAGAACACTGGGAAATTCAGGCTTCTGGTAAATGAGACAAAAGTTCTCACAACTCCCTTTTGCCCTCAAAGTAGTATAACTGCCCCTATTAAGACATTTTCCCAGTTGCATTTGGGAAGATATAGTGTGGCACTGACCAGATTCCTTAGCAAAACTAGGTCTACTCACTGTAAACAGCAGCACTGTTCAGGGTTCTGGGATGGCAGAGCACAGATGTGCACTTTGCAGGAGGCAGAGGTGGGAGTTCAAAGTCAGCAGCAGGAAAGCATGGGTGGAACGATGAGTCTTGGAGCAAATCTGTGCCAGGTGGGGAATTGTCAGCCTGAAGGTCCCCACAGTAAGTGCTGTCTCTGGTTATTATTCCCCTATCATCTCTTCCTTCTCTCCCATCTTGTAGGGATAAGCCAGCCAGTCTCACTAGAAAGCAGTACAAGCTGTACAAGGGTAGGGATTTGGGCATCCCTTCCCGCTGCAGAGGGGCTCTGCATTCCCCTCAGCCAGTAGCACTGGTTTAAGCAGCCTGTGTAAACAGCTCAGTTTAGTAGCTAACTGCAGAGCTGTGGCTGCCCAATACCACAGCTATTTGCCATCCTCACCTTTTACATGGCATTTTGGATAAAAATCATAAAATAAGAGAAATTCACAAAACATCTGTTAATTCTAAATTTGCCCATGCAGAATAGGAATACTTCTATATTTCTGAGGGTTCTCTCCATCAGAATACGTTAGCATTGTATTAAACAGCTAAAAGAAATATAGCAGGAAGTAACCCATTTTTATTATTTTTTTCCTATTTACTAATAAGAAACTGAAATTAGAGCACGTTTCCATTATGCATTGCCTGACATTATCAGAAAGATGCTTACTGCAAGACATGGAAATGGAAGGTTTCAGAGGTGCAAATGAGGCAAAATGTTAATTATCTAGTCCACTAAGTTTTAAAAAATTTAGCACCTTGTAGGGCTCTTATTTGCACGAAATAAACCTTTTTCAAAAGGTCTTCTCTAGGACATTAGGTACAAACATCTTCTTTCTGCAGAGAAATGCATATAATGTAAAGGACTTATGGCAGCTCCATGGACATCACTATTTATAACAGAAAAACAAACACAATGATATGACCGACTGATTGAAAAGATTTCTACTTTTTCCTTGTTCGTCAGTATGAATCAAGTTCACTCTCATATCAAGAGCACTCTGAAGGTCTTCTGCACAGTTTATAACCTGCTATGCAATCTGCAAGATGTACACAGCAATTGCAGTATTTTGATTGAAAAGTAGCAAAGTCTCCAGATACTTTCTTCCAGAAATAAAAGCAGTTATGATGAAAGCAAACTTCTCAATGAAGCAACATATATATTGTAGATTCTTAACCTCAGTTATTCACCAAAGGTTTGCAGGTATTTCTTTCACAGAAAATGCCATCTAACTTGGAAAACTGTCTTTAAATCAAAACTGTAATAATGTAATTACACTAAAAAAAGGAGAGCCATAGATTTTTTAGAAATGCAAAGTCATACAGAACATTCAGCTTGACCTCATGAACAGCACAGTTCATAAAATGTTTTCCCAGTGATTCTTTCCTCAAACCGTAACTCTTTCTGGTACTAAAACATGGTTTTCAGAGACACATTGAAATCTGATGGAAAGCAACAGGGAATCTTTTGAAATCTTATGCAAATTAATCTACAGTTGATCACTCTCACTTTTACAAACTGTCATCTTTCTCATCCTCCTGCATCCAGCTAACAGTGTTACATGTCCAACACACTTTGCTCAGCTGTAGAATTCCCTGATATCTGGACTCTAGCAGATGAGCTACAGAGACCCAGTTCCTTATAATTCACTTCCAGGAGTCATCAGATTCTTCCTAAACTCTTTTCAGTTGTAAAGACTGCTTTAAGCTTTGAATACTAGATTTCACGTCAGTGCTGAATACATGGATGTCATGACTTTCCATGTGCTCAGCGTCCTCCAGTTGCAGCCAGGAGTTCTGGAGCTCTTGGATCCTCCTTGAAGCACCAAATGCTCAAGTACACTCCTTTAAATGCAGAGACCTTTCAGAATTACTGCTTTCCAAAATACAACCCTTCTAGCCTGCCTTTGTTTCTTGCTGTCATTAAAGTCTATGAAAACTAGCATTCAGTAGGGTAGTGGTAAACAACCTAATGGGCAATATTTTCTTTACAGGAAAGAAACAAATACCTCAACCTGTGGTAATTGCATTATACAAACAGGCTTATTCAATCAAAACGTTCAAAATGACAGTCACTCTGCCCAACTTCTACTAAGCAAAAACTCAGACACACAAGCCAAACAAAAAAATCTACCCAGCATACTCAAGATTTAGCTATATTTCCGAATTTAAAATAAAAGAAACTTATTGCCAGTTAATGCAAGCTAGCTACATTATAGTACATAATCTGCATGTACCACTGGCACTCAGTTCAGATCACAAGTTTAAAAATTAAAGTATCAGCTTACCTCTTCAGTGCAACAGGTCAGTAGAGTATTGCACAAGAAATAATAAAAAATAGCAAAAAATACACTGTGTAATGTGTTGAAACTAACATTATAAAACGGCAGTGATTATTATACATTAAAACACATACATAACACATATATGTGGATGTATGTACAAGAAATGCAGTACATTTTCTCAGCCTTCTCACTACTAACACGCACCTGGGTTACTTTTTCCTTGCTCTTCTCCTTTCAAAGTAAAAACTTTACCTTTTATTTAGGTTTTAATGACCAGGGGAATAAGCACATGGATACAAGTGCTAGCTCTCTGCAACAGACCTCAATTATCAAGTGACTTACAATACTATTGCCAGAATTAGCAGCATATGGCTCCATGGGAACTCAGAAGGTCAACTACAACGTACCCAGTGCCAGTTTAGTTTTGCCTGTGTCACTGCTGGCAAACATCTCCCTGTGCTGCTCCTAAAGACCTCTGGTGGAGAGTGGCAACGAGTTGCTGGGGAAAAGAAATGTCTTTACCACCACAGCTGTTTCTTCATTGAACATTTGCTCACAGCTGATGCTTTTCAACTATACCAAGAAAAGATGACTGAAGTACACACCCACAGTGTCATAAAAATGCATGCCTGACAATCTGGTGGCCACACGTATTGCCATGTTTTCATGTACTTGCATGTATTGCCACTCAGAAAATATGTAGTAGCCCATAAAAGAGAGTACACTACATTTACATGCTTTAATGAGATTTTATAATGCAGTCAGTTTCACAAAGAAAATAATAAAAACATATTTGGGATTTATTCTGATAGTGTTATAGCAACACCCAGGGATAATAATCGTAATGTTTTCTGCTTTTCTACATTTTTAGCTTGCATTTTTTTCTGTAATGATCTATTTGTTATGACATACAGTATGTGTGACAGATGTCCAATGCTGGCTGCTAAAAAGTAGCAGAGCCCTGTAGGGAAGCAGCAAAAACTTGTGCGTCAGCACTGAAAATGATGGAAGATTGATAATTACTGCTTGTGTCTGAGCTCCATTCAGCAGACTAGCATGCCCAAATTGTAATTTGGCCACAGCTCCACTCTTCTATTTACAATGTATTGGAATGAAAATTCCCAATTTCAAATAATTGATCATTACAACTACACGTGATACAAGGAGTAGATTACAATAGCCAAAGTGTACACTTTTAAAGGCAAATTCAAGATAACTGGAAATTCTGAAGGGAAAGAAGTGATGTACTGCAGTCTTGTTTACTTCTGAGGAATCTGTAAAGCCACTTACAACCCTGCACAGTGAAGAACTACTAAAGTATAAACCCAGTGCTGGCATCTAGATCTACTCATGAATTTTCAATCAGATTATTTTTCTCAAAAACAAACACAAAAATTAAATCCAGAATCAAAACGAAAACAAATAAAAAACCCCAAAATCAAACGCCAAAACAACAACAACAAAAACCTGAGAAAAAGAGAACAAAACCAAAAAACCCACTTTAGCTCACAACAGACTTCACAATTTAAAGAAAATCTGATTTTTGCAGAAAAAAAAATCTCTGATTCCAAGGAAGTAAGGTTTCCTGCCTTAAATACTTCCATTAATTCTACTTTCTACAGGAAGAGAACGAAATAAAAAAGACGCACAGACAGAAACCTGCAAATTGTGTCAAAGCTACTAGACTTGGGGAGAACAGGTGGAAAGGGTACAGAAAGGCAGGGAAACGTGCCTCAGCTTTCCACCTGTGTTGTGGTCCTCACTGACCCCATAGGTGCTGTGCAGAGCTGAACTGCTCAGCTGCTGAGTCTGCTTCTGAGCAGCTCTTCAGAGAGAACCTCAGTTTCTCCTTTAACTAAATAGAAAAGGAAAAAAGCAAAACAAACAAACAAAAAAGGGCAATTTTCCATAGGACTGGTCTGCTGCTGAAAACTCTCTGTAACATTTGCTAGAACTCCTGGCTTCTGCGTTGCTGCAGGCAGAGTGGGCTCTGTAATGGCCTGGCTCAAGGGCCCTCTGGATCTGCATGCCTGCAGCGTGAGGGATGCAGAGGTCTGCTGTGCACAGCGCACTGCTGCACTGTGTCAGCCAAGGTTTAAGTGGCAGAAATAGCAGGTGGAGTTCATCTATTTCACGGTAACTGAGAATAATCACTCCATTGTTCATGGGCTTCCTCCCTCCCCCTTTCCTTTCTTCTTGGAGCAGATGGCATAAAAGAGAAGTTGGTCTGAGAAACAGCATATCTGTAGTGGTGTAAGGATGGAGACTGGGCTTTAAGTATCATAGGCCCTGATTTAACAAGGTATTTACACATTTGTGCAGCTTAAGTACAAGCAGCCTCCATCATTGACTTCAAAAGAATGACTCACAAGGTTAAATTTATGTACATCATCAAATACCTTGCTGAAATAAGGCCATGGAAAACATCCACTTTTTAAAAAAGCTAGAATGAATTTAATTGAAGACACGCATTTCCTTTCAACATCAGTTTTTTCCCTATTGTACTTCTTTTAATGACCACATAAAGTAACTGAACAATTCTGTAGACTCTGTTTGTATATCCACAGGAACACATAAAGTATTTTCACAGATACAGAAGTGCAGATGGAGCCTAGGAAAGGGTGTGGAATCTATCGACTACACAAGATGAAACTGGATTCCTAATGTTCCCAGAGTTAGAAATGATAGCAACAGACCCTAAAGGCTGCCTGTCAATCTCAGATGCAGATGGTACTTCTTCCAACTGGCCTCCGTGTCAGTTCCTTCAGCCTTTTTAGTGACAACACGGTTCCCTAGAGGGTAGATCCTGTTGCTTTGCAGCCTGGATTCATACTCAGGGCACTGTGGTCTGTACGATCTCTGCTCAAAGTAGGTTTTTTTAATGCTAATACACTGCCTCTCCTTGCTCTATCCCAGCCCCAACCCCCCATGCAAAAAGAGATGGTCGTTTTCTTCCTCATTTCAAATGTTCTAATTTATCAAAGGAATCATCAATAATTGTATGAAGGATTCGCTTTTGTTATGCATGCCAAAAGTAGATATAAAATCCCTGCTAATAAAATTTACAGATGACGCAGTAATTGGCAGCATGATTAATATTGATGACACTGTCATCATACAGAACAGTTTCAGAAGCCAGGCCTGTTCAATCAAAACACATAACACATACAACTACATATTAGGCTTTGCTACCTTTGCACAATGCATGCAAGTAACTACAAGAATGCAAGAATGCTATGAAAAGCTGTGACACTGAAAATTATTTAGGGATTAGTGGACCATTGGTTTAATGTAAGCTTCTAGCATGATGCTATAAGTGAAAAGGTCTCATGCCAACTTTAGACAAGCAAGGAAGTAGCAAGCAATATAATGTTCTCCTTATGACACCGGAGATACTAATTCTAGTATATCTACTTCCTGCATTACTGCCTACATTTAAACAAACAGCCACAAAGTGATTACAAATAGAAATAGAAGTTAAGTGGGGGAAAACTCCAAAACATTTAATAAATACCCCTTCTGTTTTGCTTATTGCCTTTGAGCTTGGGGCATGAGTAACTTAACATGGAATAAAGGTGTGATTAAGGGACAAGTTAACTTAGAGAATTCCTACACAAAACCAAAAGCAATGTCTACAAGTTATAGTCAAATTCAACAGAGAAATAAAGCACAATTTCTTCAGCAATTGATCCTTCACACAAGGGGAGCAGGTTTTGCAACTTTGGATATTTTCAGATCAAACCTGAATGTGTTTCTAGATGACAAAATTCAGTCAGATGCAAGAGGCTCAGTACAGAGCCAACTGGAAAAAAACCACCTACCTATGCAGTTTATTTTATGTAGAAGGTCACACTCGCTGAGCTTAAGGCTTTTTCTGGGCTCAAAGTCTGTAAGAAGTACAGTTTAAGTCTGAAAAATGTCATTGTGAGGTCAGCCATTTATTGTGCTTCCATGATGTCATGGAAATTTGTTCAGTCTGCAAATTAAAATATATTCTTCCTGGCTGTCAATACCGCAAAATCATCTTAGATTCTGAAAGTCAAATTTGAGTCTTTAGTTGGAGGTATGATTGATGATCTGATCTAAAATGTGTGTTGAAAGTATATATCAGAGAAACATCATTCTCTTCAGATTATGTCCTCATAATGCTATTGTCTGCACAAATGTAAGTAAATGCAGCATTTGGCTCTGTACTTTGAGCTTACTTCACAGGCATCATTCACACCAGGCGAACTGAATTTAAGAGTAGGGAGCAAGCAAAACTTGATTTTTTTTCCTTCAAGAGTACATTTGACTATAAGGATGCTCTGCTGCTCAGTAAGAAACTGCAGTTTTCATGTAGCTAGACTTTGACTGGAGACATACACATCAAGATCAATGTGCTGTGTACTTCACCACAAGATACTGAAATGAAATGAAAGCACTAAACTATGTATTTGACTTCCCTAGTACACCTATATGTAGAGTAAAATGTATAAGGTAGTTTCTAGCACTTCTACTTCAGACTGTTCAAAGTTGCAGATAAGCTGTCTTGTAAAAGTATTAGCTGAAAACTGGACAACCCAGAACAGATACATTATTACTGTTCTTTCAACTATAAAAAATTGTGTCTAAATATTAGACACATGATTTTAACTAGATGAGAAATCAGGGCAACACTATAAATTGAGAAGAATAGGAACTGTTTAAATGGTATTAATTCAAAAACTGATCTAGTACCCAAGAAGAAAAAATTCAACCACCAGGGAAAAAGACTTCTGGATGCTGATGACATTCTGTCATATTGAGGAAATTTTATAGACTAATGCCAAAAAATTATCCTATAATCATGTATTCAAAGGTCTTAAAGAAAAAAACCACAACCACGTAAAAATAAACCTCACCACATTACATGAAAATAAACTACTTTCATTTAGTATAGACAGTGTTATGGACTTGTCTTTTTTCCCACAGAGGGTTAACATAAGAAGAGGGAAAAAATGGTAAAATATGAAACTTGTTCTTTGGCTTCATCTTTCACATTGCCATATCATACTACAGTAGAAACTAATGAACTTGCTCATCTTCGAAAGCCCTTTTGCATGCTTCTTCCTTCACCTTAACTCTGATCTTCGTGGATCTTCCCTTATGTGTGTGCCAATTTTACTGGCATAAAATGTGCACTTTTATTAGTTGTGTTCTGATGATTTCTACTGAGAGATACTTAAAGCTTATACAAGTCAAAAACTATTTTATCACTTCTGAAGAAAACTAATAGGGCAGAGCCACTGAATGATAAGAAAGACCACTGAATTTATTTAATAATGCATGTCCATTTCACAAAAATGGCCTGTGTAATCCTTTTAAAAATAATAACCTGTTCATTTCAGACCTTGCACAATGCTTCTCTTTGTCCCTTGTAAGTCTCTCAAATGTCTTATTTTAAAGGAATATATAGTACTCCCGGAAGACATTTTCCCATTTCTATTCTCTTCAACTCCTGTGAGCCCTTGTTCTGTGTGATAAGGCAATCTCCTTCGGGATCTGAGCTGTGTAGTTTCGCACCACGAGTGACAAGGACTCAACTTGAATAACTGCTGTGCGCAGGTTGTAATTATGTCAGCTGGAGTGTTGAACAAGGGGACTGATTAATGTGAGCCCCAGCCCAGGCACAGTCCCTATCAAAACCTTCGTGCAGGCCAGCAGTGGGGATGGGTTAAAGCAGAAAGACAAAACATGCTGTATCGTCCATGATAGATGAATTGCTCCAACAGTCTTCAGGCAGATGTTCCAGGACAGTATAATATACAATTACTCTGCCTTATCACCTTCCCAGGGACAATAAAGCTTCCTCCTTCTATAGCTCATGTGAGTGAAGGCAAAATTAGTTTTACTTTTACAACACTGACTCACTTATCATGTTGCCTTGATTGTGCTTTTACAGCTAAAGAAAACACATGTTCCACTCTTAAACTAAAAAAATCAACCAAATGAACAAAAAAACACCACCAAAAAACCTCTACATTCTTCACCTTTTAAATAAAACCAACTATTCCTTTGAATCTATTTTGCATCATAGTAACACAGTCCTTAAAGAGCTAATTCAGTTTGCGATTCCAGGGAACATAACTAACTTTAGAACAACTGTACCTATTCATAAGTTGAATGTTATATGTAAATATATGAAATTACATTAGTGAATCAAGTCCGAATGCATAGATAATAAAAAATACATAGGTTTGACACAAAAGATGCCTATGTGAATAACATGCCTTTAGTGACTGTTTTAACTAAGCACTCACTCTAAAAATGCCACAGTACTCTCGTAGAACAATTCTTTGAGAAGTCATTAACTCATATACCTCTTTAAAGGCCACAAGAGTTTAATGGATAACTATTATAAATAATCCAAGTATTTTCCAAAAAAGTAAACAGAAATTAAGTAAATAGAAATTTAGGAAGACAACTATATGTATTTGTTTCCTTTTTGTTATCAGATTGATGCAGTAGTCTATATGTTTCAGGGCCATTTCCAAGAGTTTACAGAACAGCAGCTTGCTAACATGAGGTGAATAGTAAGAGAAGAATATAGCTCACAATATCCTGAAATCCTTCCTTTCTAGATACTGGATAGTTACAGATAAAGAAGCTGTGCTTTAAAGAAGAGACTTGAGTCTAAATAGTTCTACTTGCACTCCAAGATGCATTGCTTTCAGTACTGCCCCTTCTTCAGCTATATAACAATGACATGATCTCAAAAAACAAAACAAAAATAATGCACCCAGAAGTGCATTTAGGGAGACACTTATTTGAAGGTCAGGTTTAAAAACAAAACCACACTAAAAGAGTCAATGCTGATTTTAATAGCACTTAAGACTGCACACATATTTGAAAAATTCTACTTATAAGCATTTAATTCTCATGAATTGAATGGATGACTAGTCCATAAATGAGAGATGAGATTTTCTAAGGAGACGATGGGAATTAGGCACTGACATTACACTTCAGCTTCTAAAACCTTCTTTGAGGTTTTAGCCGCTAAACAGTATCACAGTCCTGGCAACAGTAAGGTTCCACCACAGTAGTACAGGCTTTCCTACACTCTGGTGAAATGTCCTACATTTACGAAGCAAAAAGTAGCTCCAAAAAAGATGGTATGTTCCCCCTGCACAGCACATTGACCTTAGAGGGTGGCATGACGGAATGATGTTACACCATTCGCTGCATGGAGAAACAACAGAAAAAATGGTCTTGGCCTTGGAAAAATTACGATCCAAGTATTGAGAAGGACATGATAATCAGAAAATAGGCAAAAAGAGTAGTGATAGGTGTGGGAGACAGGGTATCAGTAAAACAAAGTAGAAATAAGCTTCTGTTTAGATGCACTGTTGGGCGTGGCAGTACTAGAAGGCAACCTAGTCTGTCCTCCATAACCATTCAAATTCCCAATACAATTAGTGGACATAAGAAAGAACTAATACAGGTATCGATATTTGCTTCAATTAAGCATCTACTTTATCTAAAGAAAGTGTAGATTGCCAATATGAAACATCAGGAGCTCTGCTCTGGATAATGAAACACTGCTGCCCCTAACTTTCTGGAAATTGAGGCACTATTGCAGGAAGTAAAACTCCCTAGTTTTAGGCTGCCTTTATCTCGAGGAAGACTAATTCTGTTCTCCTCTATCCCAGGAAAGTATTACCTGGCATGAAATATCCTGTATCATCCCCTTCTTCTTGAAACTCTGCCATTAGACAGCCAGGAATTGCCAGGAACCAAAAGCAGATCTAATCTCTCCTTTCAGAATTGTTCTTCTGGTTTTAGCTATGTTCCAAACAAACCCTTCCTAGAGAATCCAAACAACAGGCTTCCAAACCCCTGTTCTGTGCACTTTCAGCCAAGAATCCTAAACAATAACTAGAATGAAGTTGCAGACCACACTATCATTATTAACTAAATGAATCTTGACTTGTCTAATATTCGGGCCTCTAACACATACCCAAGAATACAGGAATAGGGCCTGCTTGCCTAAGAAGTGGATGAAAAGTCTTGAGGAAAAGATACCCATTTCCCCAGGACAGGGACTTCTGAGCATGCCTCATTCAGTTGTATAAGAACTTGCAAACTCATTACAGAGGAGAATAAAAAAAAAAAAAAAACAAAACAGAAAATCCAAAAGAAATAGATGCTTTTGCATTTATATCTTTTGGCATGATTTAAGGAGATCAGGATCCTCTCTGCAAATTTTGGGTACTTGATCCCACAATTTACTTGCCTAGTTGAACTTTTTTTACTGTTCAGGATACAAAGTCTTGTGGAAGGTGCTACCAACTCCCCAGCTTTCCATTTCTCTCCTAAGAAGCAAGTACTTCAGGACTGGCAGAGAATCATCGTTTCACTGAGGACATGGAGGTGATGTGATTAACATCAGTGGGGCCAGGACTTTATCCACTGTCTTTGTTTTTGATTTATAGTATCAACCCAATGAGAGTACACACTATCCAGCCAGTGAGAGCTGATTCCCAACTGAGCTATGGAACAGAAATGTTTAGATGGAGAGAGGCTTAGTTATAATCCTTTCTGTTACAGTACTCCTGCCATGCTACTGGTGAACTGAAACTAAAAATGGGCACTTCAGAGCGGGAAAAGAAAATAAAGATTCTTCTAATGTTATGTTGTAGACTTCCAAGGGAAAAGAGATCCAAACAAAAGAGGAGGCCAAGAGCAGATGCGGGTGGACAAGAACTCAGGTAAAACAAACAAATGCTGCATTTGCCTTTTAGAATACACTTCTGCAATCTAGTGCACTAACAGAGCTATCCATTACCCAGTACTGTATACTTATCCCTCACCTTGCACAACCACCAGGAAACACACAGTCATTCCAAAAAGCTGCACTTGCCAGCCTTGTTTCGGCTGATTGCCTGACTTGATGTTACTGCATTTAAACACACTGGATAGGACACAGCTGCTTTGCCCTCACAAGGGCTCAGATTTAGGACTTTCCTCTGTAGTCTGACACAGACTTGAAAAAATCTGGTACAAATTCCTTTATCTTTGAAAAATTTCTTCTACTTGAAAGTATTTTTACTACTCTTCGAAATGACTATATTTCAGCATACAAAAATCAATCAGCTAAATACTATATGACTGTGCTATAATTTATTAGTGCTGATCAAAATCTTAAAGACTAGTAATTAAAATTCAAATTAAAATGTGATGAAAGTCACATTTAGTCCCCTAAATGAAGAGGCTGAATTTCAAATAGGTACAGAGCCACTGGACACCATTTGAGATGAGAATTCGTGGATGCTCAGTATCACTAATAATATGTAAAAGAACCTGGCATTTTTTCAAACTTTACTTCTTTTTCTCAAGTAAACACATCTGTCTAGACCCATGAATATGTCAGTTCATCAGTGAATGACTTACAGAAAACAGAAAAAGTGTCAAAGAAAGTATTTGTGGAATAATATCTCCATAGTGGGAAGCTTCTTCTTATTCACTGACTGAGAAATGTCAGTGGTCTCAATCTCTTGGGTAAAAATCTCTTCCAAATAATCTCTTTTATGAAGATTAATACAGATATTTGGGGGTGTTTCTTTATCCTTAAAAAATGCCTTTAAATTTTACCTTTAAAAAGGACCTATCCTGACAACTTGCAACAAACTGTTGATTTGGGACTCAAAACATTGATACATCAGCACTGTACCAACTGAAGCATGAAATCATCCTATGGGTTCTTGCCCTGTTCACTAAATCTCTCAATACAGTAACAGCAGCTCCCGAACAATGTCCCTTCAAGATAAGCCTTTCAAGAAAACATGACTCTACTGGGTGGTGAGGCTGGATTTTAAGAGAGAAGAATGCATGACAGCTGATTTTTGACTGCCTGTTCCTCACTGTTGCTCCTTTCTTTGTCCACCTCTTTCAGGAAACGTGAACTTAAATTATCTCAGCAATTACTACAGGTTGTCAGTTTTCACTGAAACTGGCCAGCAGCTTCAAAAGTTATTAAAGAAAGTTATTAAAGATGAGTGGATGGGCTGGCACAGCTCTTTGCATAAGTTAGGGACATCAGCCTAAAAAGCAATCGATGTCGACTTTCTATAAAAACTGCCTTTTTGAATTAAAAATAAATCTTTTTTTCCTGAAACAAAAACAAATTACTAATGGCTTTTTGTATGTAAAAATATCTATAGCAGATATCGCAAAATTTGCTAATGGAAATGGCTCTCTGTATTTTACCAAGAGCTTGTTAACAAAAAGATGTAGGAAATACCACATTTTTCTAATAAAACATCATCAAAACTTAGGAACTGATTTTAATAATCACAATGCCTTCTAAAACTTCAAAATTATTTGAAGTATTGTTTGCCCTGTATATTGTACATGTAAAATTTCAACAGAAATGTTTTGAGGAAGCTCATTATGAGATGGCATTCCGTGTGGGATTTCTAGCAGAACAAATTACGTCCTAGACTGCAGTTGTTAGAGAGAATCCACAATCATCTTGAACAAAGATTCATGCATGGAAGTTACAAATGGAAGGAGCATGCATGGAAGTTACAAATATAAAACAATAAATACCATATTTTAAGGAGTACTAGTAATATCACAATGAACCCAGAGGATGATGTTCAGGCAGTTTATGACATCACTAGAACCACTTGATGTATTTGGAGGATTATAACACAAAAAATTTTACAGTACTATGAACTGCAGAGTATCTAGTTTTGTGTGTTTTAAATGATTACATTACTAAAAATATAAAATGATAGCAATGCTGAAGAACATAAAAAGAATAATTATTAAAAAGTACATATATATGTATACGGACCTACATTCTAGGAACCACAGTAAAATGGGCAGTATGCCTAAGTGGAAGGAAAGCCAAACTAGGACTAGACTAGAGGTCAGCTGGCCTGAGGTCAGAGTAACCTTCAGCTGTGCTACCAGCCCTGGGAGCACCAGGGAGATCTGGGCTGGCTTTGAGAGTCAAATGTCACTTTGCAACCTCCTCTTTACTTTAGGAAGGATAACCAATTTGTTGTCAGGCTATGAACTGAAGCACCTATTCATTATCCCTCCCGTTCCCACTACCTTCCTATTTCAATGCATTTACAGAAGGAGGTGGGTAAACATCAAGGAATGTGTCCACTCCAATCCTCTGACCCATGGGAGTGGGAAAAAGGAGAATAGTGTTGCATCAGCTTGTTTCTCATGGCACGCTATATCTCATCATTCTAACTTGTGAGGGGAAGATGAGGAGTGCTGTACAGATCTCATCCTTTCTCTGAAGACATAAAATGAGAAGAAATTGCTTTGACTTGAGGCATCCAAGATGCAGAAGAACCTTTTTCATATATATATTTCTCCCCTTAATTATTTTTCCATTATTAAAAGAACACATTTTAAAAGATATTAAAAGACAAAATTCAGGTACATACAGTATGCAACAGGTTAAAGACAAAAGCCAAACAAACAACCCAAATATAAAAGAAATATTTAATGAAAACTACTAAACACCACTTTTAACTTTTTTAATAGCCAGAAAGGAAACTAGAAACTAAAATGCTAACTCACCACCACATGGTACGTGTGAGTATCTTTGAGATTTTTTTTAAATGGTGTTAAAAAAAAAAAAAGAGAGAAGAAATTGTAACACCAGAGCAGCACTCTGCTGCTTGTAATAATAAAACTGAGGGCTTTATATGCTGGCTTATATAAAGCAAGTCCCTAAGAAGTCTCAGCTGTATTTTCAGACCAATCTACAGCTGTTATTCAGACCTAAACAGGCCTAGCAAAAACACAAAGACCATCCCAATCATAGATAAAAGAGCTGTAACAAGCAACTTAATGTTACTTGGACAACAGGCTCCTCTCCAGATTGTCTCATGACTTATGAGAATAAAGCAGAGTACCATAACAGCAGAGACTGCAAAATGGTTTTAGGGAAGGTGAGCTGTTGTATACCAAATGGCCTGTCTTTCCTATGCCATATTTTCCTATGGAGAAGGCATCACCTCCCAGCAGCTCAGGAAAAAGCAACATGCAAACCTTGAGACAAGCTCTCCTTGTTACTGGCCAACATTAAGCAGCAGCTTTGAACCCATGGGTTATGAAGCAACATCCTGGGAACTCTGAACTCCCAAATCTCTGATGCATCTGTCTGCAAAGCAAAGAGCTGAGGTTCTCAGATATGAGCTTTCAGCCCACATGGGTTCCCCATCACAATGGGGAGATGGTGGCCAGGAGCACCAGCCTTCCAAATGCCAGGTGCTGATTCTGCTCTAGAGCCTCAGTCTCGCCATATTGTATTGTGGCCCCTGGAAAACACCCTCCAGCCACACTGTGGAGGTGCAGGCCTGGTGCATCAAACCCACACTTCCACTACACAAGTAGGGAACCTTGTGGTGATGGCAGAGGCTTTAGCATCTGTGTTTCCAAAGTGCCCCAACATACTGTGCCAGAAGAATTTGGGCAGAACCTGGTACAGAGACAAGGACAACTCTGCTGGAATGTGCAAGCAATTTTATTTAGCTTCAGTAAATCAGGAGTTTCTAACAAATATTTATTTGGAAAACTGCTCACCATTTCTAGTGCATTAAAAGTATCTAAGTAACAAGTTTTTCTCAAACACAAAAGCTCTTTCTTTTCTTTCTTCCTTCTTTCACTCTCTATTCAGCAATTCTTTTCTCTCTCTCATTTTCATCAACCTTTAAATGGAAAAAACCTTTCCCTTTCTCTCCCTCACAGTAGACTACACTGCTTTCTGGAACCACTCCAAAACAGAATTTTCTTTCTGTCCCTTCCCCAGACTTTAATCTGTTTTGTATGTCACATATGAAGGAGGAAGAGGGAAGGTTGTCACAAAGACAGCATTAATATAGAAATTTTTTTAATATGGTAGTAGCCGTATAACCTGGAGAATAAACCCCGTACAACACAACAGGCTCGTGTCTACCAATTTCATTTTGGAGGTCTGTAACACCACCAAAATATTTTCAGATTGCTAACTAGCTGCCATGTACTTAGCTGGTAGTTAGCAATAATAATAATTCCCTGCAGATTTTACCACCCCCAAAGACAGCTTTGGCCCTTTTATAACGACTGTATTGGGGATTAAGGAATGGTAAAGGAAATAAACAAATCTATTCATTTATTCTCTGCTAACACGCAAGAGCAAAGAAAACATATATAGTTTATTTAGCCTTTTTTAAAACATGTTTTATCTAAAAGGATCACTATGATGCCAATGATTATTTTTAGAACAAATTATTCTAAAAAATGAAAGTTTATTTTTAGATATAAGCCAAGATCTTCACTGTCCTTTTGTTTTAGAAGCACTGTAAGAACAGGAAATTACAAGTCTTTTTTGCTACTTCAAGCTGTATTAAGACCATAGCCTTGCCATTCATCTTGAGGTTAGTACTAAGACTTCATTTAATATCAAAATACAACTTACTAAAGATTGTTTGAAATTGTTTGAAATACATGCTCGTGTTCCAGACTGTAAACATTAATTAACTATATATTAGAAATAAATAAAATGTATTTATGATAAGATATTTACGCTTCTTAAGAAAGAGGAATAGATAAGACAGCGATGATTACATATGATAGGAAAAAAGAAGTGTGAGGACAGCGAGAAGATAAAATGTGATAAAAAGAAGACATTAGTTACATTAATCTGTCCACTGAATGAATTGGCCTTATCCATATTTCCTAGACACCAAATACTTCAGGTTCTGGGTTAAGTGTGTTGGACACTGATTCAAAAAAAAAAGAGCATCAGTACAGCAGGGAAGAGGTTGCATAAGAAGAATAGTTTAAGGACTAAGCCCAAATTGAACAGCAAGGGGAAGACAGTACTGAAAGAAATCAGCTTGATAATGTTTTTGCAGAACTTAACCCAAAGAGTGAACAAACTTGCAGAGCATTGAGATACAATCATGACAGGCCATAACAGAGAGATGGTGTCAGAAGCTGAAACTAGATAGTAATTTTTACATTGATATCAAACCAGCTGCATGTCCCAGTAGCATTAAACTCAGTAGTCACCCCTGAGATTTAGCAGAGCACTGAGGCTTAAATAGATCACTTAAGCGCTGTTCTTCAAAGGACTCAACCCAGAATGAGCCTAGAGTAGTGCTTGCAATTGCATCACCCGTTTAAAGGTACTTGGGCAGATCCTTAAAGTCCCAAATCTGATGGTTCAGTGTTACCATGAGAATCACAGATCCATTGCACTAAAAAGGCAATTTTTAATTCCCCTTATTTAGAGTGGCCACAGGGGAGAACCCTAATCATCAGGAATAAATTAATAAATAAATAGAAAGAAAAAAAATCAACAAAAGAAGCTTGAGTAATCACTGTTCATGGAATTATTCATGGATTTCCTTAACTTAAGGAGTAAGTATTATTCATTAAAATTAATAGAAGTCCATACTACCCTTCTACCAAGTAGAGTGCATTTACTTTGCTATTAATTACAAATATGGAATGCAAAGGACATCACAAAATGATTCTGGTATTGCATACTGTGCCAAAGCCTCTTAACATGGCAACTACACTGTGGACCACAGTCACCAAGTCTACATATGCCAATGCATATGTGTGTGCACATACATATATGCCTTTATTGGAGAAACAATTGTTTCCTAGTAAGCATACATTCTCTTAAGCAGTCCATGCAGTGACACTGGACAGGGACAGCTCTGAGAGAGGGAGTTTCAGCTCTTTTATACACTGCCACCAACACCCTTCGCGAAACGGCAGAGACAGGATTTATCAGTCAGTGCAGACAGCACACACATCTCCAAGCAAGGGTCATATCATTAATTGTGAGCTCTCTGGTTCTGTGAGTTTGAATTACATCTGGTCAAGTTGGTTTACCTGATAGCTGCTCTGTATTGTGCACTATTACAACATTGCATATTTTCATCCTGAGTTTACCATATAAACTATTTGCTATAACTGAGAAGATAAAATGTTTTATTACGCCACAGAAACATCATAAAGAGAATAACTCTAACCATTGTTTTGTATGCCATGTATTCACTAGAATAAATAAAGTGTTTTTGCAATTATATCTAAATTTTATTACAAATTATTTTTTATGTACTTAAATGCTACAGCGTATTTTATTCCAGATTAACAGAAATATTTCCAAATATTTTATCTGAATGTTTATTAAAAACTAAGGAGTGAATAATATTCTGAGGAGTTTGCATCTGGGAACTATGACCATGCACTGACAGAACGTCTCTCTAAACTTCTATCTTCATTTGTTTATAAGTCTGCTAGCACAAGGCACTGGATATCCTCAACTCATGCTGCTAAACACAACAGAAGCTGAAGTGCTTCCTGAAGGCCCAGCTTGTTCTATTACATACATGCATTATTTTCCTTAGCAACTTTGTATTCATACAAAGTATATGCACTTTTTATTTTAACCATTCTGCCTTTGTGATATATATAAAAAAGTGTTTTTCCACAGTGCAGTGGTGGTTGCCACCTGGAATCCTCATCAGCCTACGCAGTTCTATAACCTAGATATTTCTTATATATGCATGTTAAAAATTTCACTGGTTACAAAAGCATATTAATGCTAATATTGTAATGGTAAATTTTTTCATCATTTTATGTAGAATTTGCCTTAATAGCCTTTCAGTTTTGCTGTGAATTAGTACATATGGTAGTACATGAGGTACGTACCTCGTCTGTAAAGTAGTCCCTAGTTATCCTTGATATAACTAGGGAATAGTGCCCAGCTGATGCAATCATATCTAAACGTTATTGAATTCACCGAAATAATCAGAGAGAAAACACTTACTTTGCACATTCTTATGACTTAGGTGCAAATCCTGGAGTGTATTATAAACTGGTCTTTACAACCTATGAACAGATACTGTAAGTCAGAGGGAAATAGGAACTCCCTAGGGATGCTGTCCAAAAAAAGAAAAGTAGCCCCTGTGGAGTCACTCCCCCTAAGTCATGCTGCTGCTGCTGCTGAAAATATGCAATGAATCCTTCTGCAGTTGGAATTTCAGATGCCATATTCCCTTACAGAATGTTGTCTAATTATTTTATTATGCATAATAAATGTAAAATATTTATTTTAGCTTACATAATTATATTAAAAATGTATGCTATTTATTCACAGTCTTGTAAGACATCCTTCACAAGTCATATACCTTATAGAAAGGAATGAATGCTGTTTTGCTGGCCTGGCTGTTTGTTTTCTATACCTTCTTATCTATGTCTGAGCAACAACCCTGGATATTGCCCTCCATTCCTTTGCTTCCCCTCACCGTCATGGGTCTACTGTGCAAAACAGACCGTACAGTGCAATCCCAGAGAAATTAAAGTCATTTTGTTTAATTACAGCAGAGGGATGGCACAAAGCACATTAACATTATACCTGTCCCACACTCTCATGGTCAAAGTTGTAGCAATACTCCCTCTGCATCATAAAACTATGCCAGTGCTCCTCCTGAGGCCTGTATTTCAACAAACTTGACTACGTGAGTAAAGCAGGGTTCTGACTTTCGCATGCCCCCACCATGTAACTCAGATCCATTTTTTACAATGAAACATCCTCCTCACACACTCCATGAACATAAAATGCCTGAGAAGCTGTGATAGTTACACAGAAAGTCAGGACGAGTAGGAGTTAAATTTGAAGCTTTACATATAACTAAAATGAGATTTCCCATTCATAATTTAGACCCATGCACAAAACCAGTCAAGTTTTTGAAAATGCTGTATATCTGCATCTCTCATTGACATCATCAGACTTAGGGGAGTTTTGCACTTCTGCAATCAGGTCAAATTCAGCTACCTAAATATGTTGCAGGTTTAGAAAGTTTGGCCACAGACTATTCAACCAACAGATTTAGAAATCTGTTTACAGGTGCTGCTGCTCATTTTTGGGAGGTTATACAGCTCCTCGTTACTTACTGTGTCCATTGTCAAATGTAAACAGTATTGTCAGTATAACTGTAGGATCGTGTCATCTGAAAAGTTCAGACACATAACACATTTTTTTTTTAAATTACTAAGAAATATAAAATAAGCATTGCATATGTAATGGTGGTGCAGGGCCCTGTGAGACCAATTCTGTATTATAAAATTAAGTTGAACATTAATTAAGAGTGAATGAATATTTTTGTATGACAAAGCACACTGACTTCAGAATGGAGAGACATGCTGTGTGATTTGAAAAAGTAAACGCAAAGGAAAATTGTGCATATTTTTAATTAAATAGGGAAAACCTAGGTTGAAAACACAAACGTGAAAAAAATACAACCGAAACATTTAAGGAGCAAATTTTTGTATTTATGAACATATATATTATATTTTTGTTCCTTCAAAAGAAATTAGATTTTATAACCTAGACTGAAAATATAATTTTAAATTATACTTTTTACTTGAAGTCGCATACTACTGTATAGAACAGCAGATGTTCATTTCTTTGTTATCGATATACAAAAAAAATTAGACAAAAATAAGTATCAAGTGGTCACAGTACAAACTCTAGAGATGAAAGGTAACATTTTTTCAAGAGTATTGAACTATAGCCATAAGCATAGATTATAAAAGCAACTTGGTAAAATAAAGTGAGCAAAATCTCTCATTTTTTGTGGGAATATGCATACTATACAGAATATATAATTTGTGAGCTAAAAATGCTAGGTTAATTTATTAATCACTTCAGAAAACCACAGCCCTTCATGTCTTTTTCTAGTAAAGAAGAGAATTTCTCATTACATGTGTTATATAGGGAATAAATTCCATTTTCTGTTCCATGCAGCCATAATCACTTTTCCCTACAGTATCTTACAGCCTATTTCCCTTCAGTTTATAAAGTTTATAACAGTTCCTAAATTCAGATTAGTTTCTTCTAATAGCCCTTTTTCTGTACTTCTAGCCAGGGTTAGCTAGCCTTTCACTCACTAAACTGGTAAGAGTTTTTGCAGGATGATTATTCACAATTTCAGGCTGAGGAAATGAAAAGCTTGAAATCAAGAATCTCCAAGAACAGTCTGAGCACCGATGAGCTTGACAGGAATAATTAAAATACCCTGTATTTAGACATTTAGACAGAATAGAGACATAACTTCATCTATCAGTGAAAGGTGGCTTTATGGTAGCACTAACAATACTCTCCTCCATATCCCGACACAAAAAGAGGAATACTCACCTCGCTGAAACTGTAAGAGTCTGCAGTTGCCAAGCAACACTAAACAGCAACATCTGAAATAGTCTGGATGAACTTACAGTGCAAGGTCTGAGCTGAAAGCACCACAAGACCTCAACCACTAGACATGGGGATGAATTTTATCACTAGGTCAGCAGATTTTAAAATCTTCATTTAATATCTTTTGTAGGTGACATTTGCAAGACTACATACTATCTGCTGAACTGGTGCAAACAATATTATTTACAGCATTGCTAATTCCTTTCCACTGAAACAGATAATACTGGGTGAGTTGACCAGGAGGCAACATATGATTCCCTTAAAATTGTATTTTAAAACAAAGAGACATTTGGATAGAGAGAAAAATACGTATACTTGTATACAGCCAACAAGGCTGGCTAATATCCCAGGACTGTGGAAACTGGCAGGCACAAGCAGGACTGCTGAGCTAATAAATACAGCAACTCCTCTATGGGTTACTCTGCAGCTACACAGAGTGCCTCACTGCCTCTATGAGCTTGCAGCAGCACAGCTCGGATTCCTGCATCCCTGCCAGATGTTTTTCAGCTGAGCTCAGAACAAATTTCCTGCATAATCAAAGCTTCATCAGCTGGTACCTGTAGAGATCAACCTCCGAAGATTAGGTAAAAATTGGCCTGAGAAGGATGGAAACTAACATCCTATTGCCATGAAACATTTATTTTTCAATAATAAAGAGGCAAAGTATACTCAGATATTTCTTGTTGATCCTGACAAATTAAATTATGTTTGCATCTTCTCTAATAACCTCCAGTATAAAAAATACTACTAAAAAAACTTGTTATTTCTTGGAATTTATATCTCATACAGAAAACTGTCCACTCAAAGTAAAATGATCTCCTATCTTTCATTCAATAGAGCATTTAGTTATTTTGTCATTCTGAGTGAGGGAATTGCATGTACATAACAAACCTCAAACTGATTCACATCTACAGTGCTCCCAGTCTCTAGGGTCTTCAAGCCAAGGAGCTCAAACCCACTGTAACCCACTTCTCATTACCTAGTCCTGTAATAAGACTACTCCTGCCAATTGGGATGGTTCATTAAAGTGGATGACTGCAAGACTAAGTCTCCTCAAACACATAGCATTTAAAGACAGTGCTTCTTTTACCTTCATTGCAGCACATCATGTCACACTATTGCTTATTTGCTCTCACTTCACTCAACACAGACCTTTTAACACAACTGCTTTGACCACAGAAAATCACCTCTCATTTTTAGATGACTTACTGAAGCTGACAGAAACATTTCCATTTATTAAAAAACAACAACAACAAAAAAAACCAAAGCAGGCAGTCCCTTAAGGTAGCAGCACAGAATAAAGCCCTGTCCCTTAAAGGTTATCAAATTCAGTTCTCTGCAATTCTAGAAAGTGATTTAATGGGTGCTCAGAAAAGTTCACAGAACATTTGCCGCACATGCACAAAACAGTGCAACAAAAAGTTTTGCACAGAAATTGCATGATCACTGCAGAAGCTTTCTGTACAAGAATTTTCTGTAAAGTAGCTCATAAATAGCGTGAAATCCTAGGCTTTGCTATATACTCTTGTTTTAGGAAACTACATTAAAACTGACACTAAAGGAACATTACAATTGTGTGTTCAGCATGAAAAGAAAATAAAAAATGCTATAGTGGTATAATCAAATGTTTAACTTTCTCTGCTTGCGTGCATGCATCACAACGCATACATCTAATCATGTGTCATTTATTAAATATAATGCAAAATTTTAAAAAACTTTTTGAACATCCACTGTTGCAAATTGCCCATAAAAAACTTCAGTGGATTCCTTTATAGTACACATAGACTAGCTACCTCACTGCCAGGTATTAAAAGTATTCAAGATTGTAAAAGAAGCATTTAAGAGTAAAGACTCACCCAAGAAGCAATATAAGATCATTTAATAAGTAGTCTACAATGAACCAAAGACACAGGAGGCAAACAACAAAATCATGTGATTTTTGAGAATTTAATCTACTGCCCTAACAGGATGGGTTTTAGTGGCGCAACATGGGAGGCTTTGCCATGGAACCAACCCTAGGGCCAACTCTCATCCAAATACCCTGGGCTGGCAAGGAGAAGGAAAACTGGAGCAAGACTGCAGAACTGTAACTAGCTCCAGTTGCTTCCTGTTCTAATAAGTGTCTGGTGAGCATTTAGGCTGCTAAGCCTTTTAGAGAACTTTTTCTTTCTTGGTGAACTGGTTTCAACTCAACCGAGAAAAATTCCAGAACCGCAATTGATTTGAAAAGGCGATGCAGATAAGTGGCCTCACCATGGAGAATTTTAACAGACACTAGAGCAGCTGTGAAACAAATACTCAACATTAGCACTGTAGTGTTACCACTAAAAGGTTTCCCATCATTTGTTTTTCTTTATAAAGTAATACCTAAATACTGAAGACTAAGTTTTTAAATGCAGCTCCTAATTTAATATGCAATTACTGCTGCCCTGATGGTGTTTTAATGGCAATATATTTTTATTGGTGACTTCAAATGAACCTCATCTGATCACCTTAACCCTTCTCTCATCATGCTTTAGTTAATGACTCATTACCTGTAGTCACACCAGGGACATCTGTAAGGCTTTTCTCCAGTATGGACACGCTTATGTCGTGTCAGATGCGATTGCGTTGTGGAAGCGAAGTTACACTCATCACATTTAAATGGTTTCTCTCCTAGAAGTTGACAAGAGAATCATTATCAGTTTTCATCAATAGAAAAGGAAGACAAGTTCAAATTTCTGGCATATCCCTTGAGATAGCTTTTATTCTGTATATATATAGCAAACACAAATACAAAATAAATTTCCAAATAAAATGTACTAATTGAAAAATATGACATATACTCATCAGTATCCAGCTCACTCCCCATGTGGTGTTACACAGCAGAAAAAAAGGAGGAGAAAAAACTGCACTGAAATAGAGTAACCATGTTACTGGTCTTATTTCATGAAAATATAACCAGGCATTCTTCTCACCCTGCACCTGCTGTTAAAGTTGGGTCAAGAACAGCCCTGAAAACAACACTGTTGAAGACAGAAGGTGAAAAATCAGGCTAATGCTTGTATTCAGAACTTGCTCAGAAAGGAACATCTCCATGTAGAAAGTATCTTTGTCTCCAGTCATGGATTTTTAATCTTATCCTTTAAATAACATAAATAAACCAGGACTGAGAATATGAATCAGAACTCAGTGCTCCATTCCCCTCTCTTGCCTGCTAGTCTTCTGCCCTTGTGAATCTTTTCTGAACAGTAGGCCAATTTTCAGCAGAAGGACTTGAAAAAAAACCAAACAAAAAACCAACAACCAAACCTAGACTAGGACAATAATATTTTTAGAAGACCAAAATTCAATCTGCTGACTGTGTAACTAAATGGAAAATTTCTATGAGATTGCTAATTGAAGGAAACTAAAAATCTCTAGTGTCTAATTTACTATGTGAAAAGACTATTTTTCCTTCCAGTGGAAGGGTCCACCCCTTAGAAGGTACCAAAATAAAATCTCATGACAGATACACACACTGTGATGCCTAGCTATGAACCTGCATCCCATTTTTCCAACTGGTTGTCCCAGAAATATTCTGGCACATGTAGTTACCATATAGGGAGGAAACAGGTTTCTTTTTGTATGCAAAAGACTAAAGGCAGCTCCTAACTTAGGTGATCTTCTCTGCATTGTGCAAGCCTTCAGAAGTATTTATTCTAGAGACTTCATAGGGACTAAGAAGTCTGGACAAAACTCCAAGGGACAGACATGTACCTTGTAGAATATTCAGCGCTCTACAACTGGCAGTATCAAAATTGAACCCTAAGCCTATTAGCAGGTACAATGTGACGTTTTTCAGACTGCCAGAAGATATACTACCAGCACAAGACTATCAGTAAAAGTGGCCTTCTGCAATCAGTAATTAAAGGCCACTCCCAAATGGCCATGCCTCCAAGCCAAATTTTTCAAGCCTGTTTATAGCATGAGACACTCAAGACTTCAAAACAAACTTTGCCAGAATATTTGCCAGAGGAGAGAGAGAAATCTGCATTTTTCATTCTTGGAGATTGTTGGGGTTTTCCCTCCCAAGGGAAAAAGATATGCAAGATCCTCAAGGCCTGAAAAGCCCATTCTGCTGGACCAAAGGACAACAGAGCAGCTTCTGAAAGCTCCATAAAGAGTTGGAATAATTGCTTTTAGCAGTTGCTGGAGAGAATACCAGTCGCTGTTTTTCAGTTATTGTTTCATGGGACAAGGAAAGGTGAAGGGGCAGGACACAACGCTGAAGCCTCTACGCTGGACAGTCTAGCAATTGAGACTGCTAGAAAGTATGTCTTTCCTGCCCCAAATGGGGTTTTCTTGTCAGACTCTG
Organism: Chiroxiphia lanceolata; assembly: GCF_009829145.1. Taxonomy (NCBI): domain Eukaryota; kingdom Metazoa; phylum Chordata; class Aves; order Passeriformes; family Pipridae; genus Chiroxiphia; species Chiroxiphia lanceolata. The sequence continues at coordinate 60,412,961 of NC_045637.1, read as the reverse complement.
ACACTCTGCTCTGGAGAAGCTGATTCTCCCAGCAGCTTGAATGGTACCAGCTACTTCTTCAATTAAACTCTCTGGGAGGCCGTAGACTCCCTAGCAATGTAACCTGTTCTTGAACTGAAGATTTCTTGTTCTGATTTATTTCATCATCTAGTATTAAAGAAGATAGCAACATTTTCAAGCCTAAGTAGAAAAGCCACAGGTATTTTAGATAACATACACATTTATTTTAACTGCTTTCATTTAAAATGCATTAGAACCTTGCCAACTTGCCCCTCTGTAAAAAAGGTAGATCTGAACTGAAAGTAGATTTTTAGTTTGCCATTCAAGGGAGAATGGATCAAGTAAAGGTTTGTTGCTGTGCCACAGCAGGGTCAGTGGGGCTGTGAGCCAAGCAAGTGCCCATTGAAGCCAGGAGGTCTTGCAAATTCCATCGAGACCATAAGAAAAATTATAATCCTTGCCCACTGCTCCAGGAAGTTTCTCCTTAGGAAAGCTTTGAGGCTAACTGCTCCTTTCAAGTGGACTATGTGTAAATCTCACCTGACAGAAAATACATCACAGCAGCACCACAAAACAAAAGCCAACTAAACCAGGAGGAAAAAAGACAGTCTAACATAGCCTGTAAATCTTAGTACCTGCACATGGAAAATTAACCAGGTTGATAAGTACAGCTGAAAAAATCTAAGAGATAACTAGGTATTTCTTTGGGTTGGGGGATGTTGAAGACTATATTATCTATAGCAGGAGTACTTTTATTTATTTGTTTATTTATTAAAGTTTTCCACAGACCTACTCATTCAAGTATTTTTTTGTCTTCCCTATCTTTGGGCCAGAATGCTTCTTATAAGCTTTTGTGCCCCAATTTTCCTTCCACTCTTCATGCCTCCAGACATTTCAGGCAATAAAAATATTTTTTTTTAATATGGGCTGCCATTAAAAATTCCAGGACTCTTCTTTACCTCCAAACAAGTTTCTAATTCATACAAAATTAAAATAACACAAAAAAAATCAATATTAACAATATTTTTTAAACAATAAAAAGCATATGTAAAAACTATAAAATAGTGTATCCAAAAATGTACAAGGACAAAATCTACTTATTTAAAGATCAATAAAGGTAAAAAAACCCAAACCACCCTACCCTCCCATTACTATTATAGAAGACTTGTCTGTGCCTCACCATGAAAAAAACCCGATAGGTGCCCCAAAACGACCCAATGGTCAAGAAGCTGTGGGGGGGGGGAAATGTAAGGATATACATTCCAAGATCAAGGACCCACTTTCTGGGCCTTTATTTTGTTTTAAAATACAAGTACTTTCAAAAAGCTCCATTTCCTGACCACAGGATCACAGAAGAAATGGGTTTGCATTTTTGACAATACTGCAACCAACTTCTGAAATGCATCAGTTGTTTAAGTCACCTAACATGAAAAATCTGAGCTCCAACAATCAAATTTTGTGAAAGCAAATGATAAAAGGGTCAGTTAATGGTGCGCACCAGACTATAAAAGCATTTATTAAAGCTGCTGCTAACCAGTAAGCCTCGTCAGCTCTACCTATTCTGTTCTTCTTAAACCATGACTGAAGTTTTCTTTTTCTCTTGCCACTAGACAATTTCTTTGAGGTAGGGAGAAAGTTTTAAAAAACCCAGGGTTTTGGCGTCTTTTCTGGTCAAAGGTTTGCTACAATCAAGTTCCACATTCTGTTGCAAATGTTGGCACAAATGGAAAAGAAAAACCAACAGAGATGCTCTTCAAATTTCACCTCTTCCCTTGCTGAAAAGAGCAATAAGTCTCCTTACTATGCTACATTTTCTGTGGTATTCAACATTATAATTTTTTAAGCTGTGGTGGGGAAGTTGAAGAGAAGAGGCTACATTTTACATTAAATTCAATGCCGAGTAATATAACTACACATTAAAGTAAAAGAGCAGTTCACATGAGAAATAGAAACACAAAGTGAGTCACTCATCTGGATAAAAAAAAAAACACTATTAAATTTTCTTTCTTTATTACACTGACCTATAAATGTCTTGAGAAGCACAAGATTGAAATGAGTGAGCAGAAGTAATCATACAAACAGTGATGTGTACGATATAAGCTACCATCTTCAAAATTCATGAAAATATTTGAACAAAGACACAATCTTCTTAAGCAGCTCCATAAGTTCATGGTGACTGCCACACAGGTGCTGTGCACAGAAGGTGTACTTACCTGCTAACACTCTACTGCTGTAATGTATTTCTATCATGACCAGGAAGATCCCACCACAACCAACACATGAGAAGCAAATGTAGACTGTCATTGTGTAGAAGATGAGGATGGGGTTTTTGCAATTTGCAGGAGTACTAACCAGCATTAAAAAAGGGATTTCATGCAAGAGAACACAGGCTGTTTACTGATCAGCACTCTTGGACTGAGCCAGCTACTACAGCACAAAATGGAAGCAACATGTTGAAGAATGGAAAACTAGAGTGATACCAAAAGACAAACAAAGGAGGAGAACAGAACAATAAGAACACAAAGAAAAGACATTTTAAAATTATTAAGTGTTTTCATGTTTGCATTTCAAGCCAGAAATAATTACGCTTGCTTGTTTTTTCTCTCTTATATAATTTCCTAGTTGATCATGATTAAGGCAAAATATTAAAATTATGTGATATTATATGCTTCTTTCGTGTATGTGTGTGTATTTTTGGTGGTTGATTTAGAGGGTATTCACTTTTTTTATTACAAAATTCAGATAATCACTTAGATTCTTTGTGGAATGCAACTAATTCTAAATTCAGTGAATGCTAAAATTTGCAATGTTATTTATTTATTTATCTTCCTATCTTCAGGCAGATTTTCTTACTGGAACAAAATACGACTCAAAAGCACTTGCTTCAGGATGACTCAAAAGATGAAATTTTTTATTCCCAGTCTTGTTGAGACACCATAACTGTGGCACATACATTCTTGCAGCACCACAAGCTGTCCCTTATTTACCACATAGCACTGGCTGATACTGCAAGCTGTCCAAGTTTCTTCAGACAGTTTATCACAGCCTAGGCAGCCACAAGTGTCTATGGTAAAGCATTCGACAGACAGAGATGTAAGTATTCTTTACAGTGTGATAAAATTCCGCTCAAACTCTGGACCACTCCAAATTGCCATTGCTTCAATTCGCAAAACAGAAAATGAGGTCACGGATATTTACATAGTCAGTAAAAGACCTGCAGAATTCTATAGACAGATTCTTTCAGAATAGGACTGTAAGAAGGTGCCTTAAGATAATAAAATAACGACAGAACATTTTCCCAGGACAAAATCAGTCAAGGACTTTGCTTATTCTGTGTTCAAAGTGTGCATTTCTCACAGGACCACATCAGTCACTAAGGACATAACGTATTTAACACTGAATAAAAATGTCAACTGGTAAAACATCAGAAATCTTGACAGGTCAAATTATCTGTTCCTACCTTACAGTTGAGAAAGCCTCTATCAAGGAAATCTGCATCATGTTTGCAAATACATAAGTACAAACATTTTTCAAGTCTTAAAACTAATGGCTTTTTCTTTCAGTTTAACATTCGTGCACTTCTTTTCATTTAAAAAGCAAAAACATCTCTTCAACAGATAACATCCTATTTACCAAACTAGTCCCTACAGTTTGCTCCAAGAGTGACCAAGGGCCATATTCTGTCATTTTTTTCACACCAAGTTATACTTCTTGCTCCCTTTAATATTTCCAAAGAAAATGCATCTTTCACTAGATAAAGGTATTTTTCCAGGTAGATACAAATAATCTCATCTAAAAAGAGAAGAACAGAGTAAGAAATACCAGAATCAGGAGTATCAAAAGACTAAGTGGCTGATCCTACAGGCAGTCCTCTCTTGTGTCAAATATCTAACAGCAGATGAACATTTCTCTGGGGTGTCAGGACATCTCAGGCCTTGAGGCTGGGATGAGAGTAGGCTTGTTAAGTTGGTTAAGACTCCCTAACTACATGTGAGGATTTGCTCACTTGCCCTTGAATGAAGGGTCTCTGACAAGTGATAGAAGTAATCTTGGTTTGGAAGATGTTCTATGTCAGCCCCCTAGACAGCTTGTACTACAGTAGGGAATTATTTAAGCCATTTAGACTATTTTTGATACCTATCCCTTTCAAACCTGATTGTAATTTGCTTTGGCATTCTGCTTGGGGAAAACTGTGCCAACTGGAGACAGAGGAAAAAAAAAGGTACAAAGAGGAGTGCATGCAGCTAATGACTGAGATAGAGTTGAGCACAGGATGAAAATACAAGGGAACCCATGTAAGTACAACAATGCAGGCAAAGGTGGATTGTGTCATTCTCCTTGAAACAAATAGAAGCTACAGATAATTTTTCTGCTAAAGAATCTTCTCTGATTGTTTGTGCCACAGAGGCAGATAAATGCCAAAAAGATAGATCCCTCTGCCTCTGAGATACTGTCCTGTATAGTATAAAGTTAATAGCAAAGTAATAACGAGTCTCCAGTCCTGACATAAAATATAAAGTTATGCTTGCTAGATGCAAGCTTCATGATCTATAACCTGTAAATCCCTGTGATCATAGCACAAGAAGTCTCTACCACACTGGCAAAAGAAGGGCAAAATGCCTTCAAAAACCTAGACAGCTTTTCACCAGGAAAACACCATATTTTCAGCCTAATTTTGTACAGAAATCAGGAAAATATTTTTTCTATTGCTTGTGGCCTAATGATACAAAAAATATAAATATATATTTGATTATAGGGACTTACATTTAGGAGAAACCAGATCTGCACTCACATAATAGGTAAAGACAAGAAGGGTACATACAAGAATTTGCAGTTCTTTTACTTCCCCATTTTGAAATAATTGTTTACTATTTGTGTGGCTGCATGAACTGTGAGTCCTAGACATATGCAAGACCCCAATGTGTAACATGGTAGGCCAATAAAACCAAGGGGTAGTTCCTATCCTACTAAGAACAATGATTTATTTCTCCTAAAGAAAAACATTCTTAGCCCACATTTGGCCAACTTGTGCTAATACGTGAAGATTTTTCAAAGCTCCAGAAAAATGGAAGCTGTTAGTTACAACTGAAGCATACAGCTTCTATTCCAGTAGTTGTAATTGCTCCTGTTATCATTCAGAAAGTGTAATACTAAGAGAACTTATTATATTTACTAAATGACTTTTCTTGGTCACTTGAAAAACATAAACTTCTGGCAGTGAATGGGAACCGACTGTGGCAGTACTATCCCACAAATTGATGTTCCTTATTATCAGAAAAAAAAAAATAATTCTGCAAGTAGGATTACTAGCTAGATTTGCAAGCAAAATTTGGCCCTGAATATACTTTTTTTTTTGGCGGGGGGGGTTATCCGTTTCAAGATATTGCCTAACCGGCACTGAAAACCCCACCTTTTTGAAAGCATCAAAGTCTCTTCCAAATATGGTTGGTCAAATAAATTGAAAACAGGGTGGGAAGAACGGTTTCAGGCTCTCAAGAAAGAGGGTAGCTGCTCTCCAGGAAATTACACATTTAGATGGTGTATGTTCTGAATGAAGATTAGTTTATACAGGGACATAATAAAATCTCCCACTGTGATTCCTTTACAAAATCCATGGAAATTTCATGATGTAACAACTATAGCTTCTCATTTGTTAGACATTTCTTTCCACTGTACATTAGACAATGGTTACTTAACTCATACGTTATCCTCATGATAGTCAGTAAAACAAAAAACTACACTGGCTTTAACAGCAACACTTCTACGTCTGTTTGAACAAAATCTATTCAAATAATCAAACACTTACAAGGAACTACTAAAAAGCACAATTAAAGTAGAATGTATTAATAAATGTTTAATACTTACACCTTTCCTGGTCTTCTGAAACCAAGAACCAATTTAATTTTGTCTGATATTAAAATTTTATGACCAGGTGGTAGGAAAGCTTTACTAATTCTGGAAGAGAAATCTTGCTTTACATGCCAGCCATGTGGTAACTCTTAAAGTTGCACCTATTAATTACAAACTATCTTAAAATTACAAAAGGGCAACTGAAACAACACTAGCTTTCAACTATGCCTCAGTCCAAAATAATGGATTAATCTATACGTAGTCTCTAATTTTCACCCAGGGACATTCTAGCAGACTCTTGCAAAATCTTCACAGTAGGTAATCTATTTGGGCCTCGGAAAAAAAAATAGTAGACTTACCATTCATTTAAAGAAGAAAGTCAGTCTTTACAATTCTAATTCTTTCAGGAAAAAAAAAAAAAAAACCCAACCAAAAATACCCCCCATCCTTCCCCAAGCAATTATTCAAACTCCGAGCTAACAGATTTGATGCAGACCTTGGGCATACTGATTTTACAAAAATGAGAAAAAGCAAAGTAAACAATGAGCCAATGTATTATTTGTGCTGTAACGTGCTATTTGACTTGTGTTACTGTCCAGTGTAGAGGGACTCCCTTCCTGGAGAAAATACAGCAAAGAGTAAAGACAGCTTTACTGACCTGTGTGCTGCCGCCGATGCTTGGTGAGGGCATGACGTGTCCCGCCGGCAAAGCCACAAAGGTCACAGAGGAACGACTTCTCGCCTGTTGCAACAATAAACAGATGAGGGACTGCGGAGGTCACAGATCATTAAAACATATCTATCAAGGCTTTCAGGGTTACTAATTCCTCCAATCAAATGTTTCCATGTAAATATGTCAAATGGGAATGAAATTACCACTGCGGTTTATTGACTGTGATAAAATCTGAAAAGCACCACTGAACATAATTACATACTTGTCAGACCCATAAAAATTAGCTTTATTATCAATGGAATGGTTTTGTACAACTTCATTTCTGTTAGATGTCTTCCAGATGGGGCTGCTTTATGCACTTGAACAGTTTTTATGCATATCCTGATTTTTTACAATTCCCATACATCTGGCCTTTCTGTGCTGAGTAAAGATTGCCTGGAAAAAAAAGTTAATATACTGTATACATGATTCTGCTTAAATAAAATATATTCAGTTTACTAACAAATTAAAGGTACTGAGAAATTTTTAACAGACTAGGTCACAGTCATCTTTAGTTACCTTCTATTTATTAGTAAGTATTAAATTATTTTCTTGAATACAAGAAGAGTACAGGCAAGAATAAAATCCACATTATTCAGTACCAGTGGCAATTCAGCACTGTTAATGTTTCTAAAGTTTTCATGACATAAAGAAAACAGGTCTTGGGATTGCTACTGAAATTGCAGCAGAACTTGCATTGTTCATCTTCAAATGATAATTCTTCATTCCAAACCTCTGGACCAATATGAGAGATTTTGGCAAACGGAATACTCATTAAAAGTGCATAAATTCCCTCTTTTCAGTATTTTTTTTTAAAAGAGAAACTAGGATTTTGCCCTGTTGCCTATTAATACAGTCTATCATTTAACAGCAATATTTTTGCCCAGTATATACTAACATGCACAGCAATCTCAGCCCATAAAGGCCACATGGAAGGTCATTATGAATTAATGACGCTAATCTCAGGTATGCATTCAAAAACCTCAGATAAGACTGAAATTTTTAAATTTTTTTTAGAAGAATTGCATTAGTCATTTGGAGCCAAATTGTCTTCTTTTGCAATAACATAGTGGAGAGGGGTCTGGTAGGGCAGTGATGCTGAACTCATTGAAACTAACAGTCTCCTTCAAATTCTTTGCAGTGGGGAAGGA